>NC_050443.1:117414793-117514793 GCF_903995425.1 Onychomys torridus | reverse complement strand
TGCTGTCCTACCCTCCTCTCTCTTTCACGCCCCTCCCCTTCTTTTCCACCCCCACTTTCTCTCCACAGCCACTGACTACCTTAGACCCCGGAAATGTGAGCACTGAGTCTCTCAGGCAGAGAGAAACCAGTGCTCATTCTTTCCCAGTCTGCAGATAGCCCAGAAGTAGCCCGGTACCTTTTGGGAGGCTTATAGAAGACTGGCTTCTACCACTGAGGCCACCGAGGCCACCAGGGCTGCCCTTTTGTGGAGCAGACAGGCCAACTCATGGCCACTTGCCACTGATGCAGCAGCCTGGTCCCACCCAGCCAGTACCCTGTTAGCCGGAGCCCACAGCTTTCTTCAGAGCTCTGTGAGCCACCCACAGTCAGAGACACAGATCTACCACACCGCCCCTTTCCTTGTACAAAGGTAGTTGTTCCTAGAGAGTAAAGATGTGTGCCATCCCTCCTCCAGCTCCTCACAAGTCACCACAGGGTTTGCCCATAATTGGCAGCAGCATTCAGGAGACTTCTTGGAGTCAATGTGGAAAGGTTCAGAGTCTTAATAATAAAAAAAAAAAAGCAAAGATGTTTGAGCATCAGAGACATCTAAGCCATCATGCAAGGAGGGAGTGGGGCATGCTAAGCTGTATTGTCACAGCTAGGGGACTTGGCAGGCCCTGGGAGCTGTTGTGGAGGCGTGGGTTCGAATTCATCACAAAGGGAAGTCAGGATGGACACAGGCACTTTCCACGACAGTTAGCTGTTTTGAACTCTAAATGCCTGTGAAAATGGCCCTCCTTGGTATAGTGTGGGGCACACATTATAGATGGAAGTGCAGGAGATGGTACTGGGAATGGACAAACCCTATCTTCATAATTATGGGGCACTGTGTCTCCAAGGGGCCATCTATAAGGACACACCCTACATCTGCCTCTATGATAGGAACTTCTGAATGGGACAGAAAAAGAGGTGATATGCCTCTTGCCAGCCTTGTGTCCACTTACACCTACCAAGGGTGTATTTGGCACCCACCAAGCTGTAAAGAGTTGAGATTCCCACCAATGCTCCAAGGGCATTCCGCTGAGCCTGCCCCGTTGGCCCTCCCCAGATCAAGCCTTCCTCAGAGCTGCTGCTGGTGGAAGTGAGAGGGAAAGGCAGCCACAGGGTAGGAACCATCCTAATAGAAAGGGTGGGCTGAGATTTCCAGCTCACCAGGAGGTGTGCTCCGCTCGGCTATTCTTACCTAAATCACTGGCACTTTTATAGGAGGGACAGGCTGTTTCTTTTCTTCCTGTAGGACAGCTGCTGCCACTAATGGCAAAGTCTGTCTTCAAAGATCTAGAAAAAGGTTCAATAAAAAGCGACCATAAACTGCTAAATTAATATTTATACATTTCTGAGCCCGATGCTTGTCAGGAGCTGACAGGTCGGCTTCTTTTCCTGGTTTGTAGAGGAGCTTTGTCAAGACATCTTCATCACAGGGTGAGGTGGAAACAGAGTCTGCATCCTCTCTGGACAGTGCAGGAAAGAGTCCCAGGCATCAGGAGAGTGGAGTGTGAGGTGGGGCTGGCCATGGGATCTGCCTGGAGGCCTGTCTGTGTGTGCAGAGAGGCTCCAGAGTATGGTTTTCTGTACCTATGGGAGTCACTGTAATTTAAGATCTAAGACACATCTCCCTGGTTAGTTAATCTCATCTCCCATGACCTGCCAGGGGCTCAAGCTTTTAGGTACAGCTGAGTCTGAAGGCCTGAAGGATTGTTTATCCCTCCTTCTCTCCCTCTCATTGTCCCTCTTCCTTCTCTCTCTCTCCTTCTTTATTTCCTCAAAGCCTGTCTACAGGAATTTCCAGCTAGCTGCCACTCTCTGGTAATGCTCAGACAGTATAGTGACCTACTACTGTCCTAACCTGAAGACCACCCCTCATGGCCGCTCTCATGGGCCTTCCACAGAGCCAAACTCAGACACTCAGGGCCTTTCCAGACTTGGGTCTGGGGCTGCCTTTGTGAAAGCAGGTGCATCATCCTACCCTTGAGGTTTTGCCTCTTCTTCCCGTGAGGGAGGAGGGAGCAGAAGCAAGGAACAGGGTTCGGACGGCTGTGGATTCGATGGAGATAACCCTCTGGGAGATGACTTTGGTGAACCAGCTCAACTTTATTCCATACTATAGGGAACGCATAGGATTGGGACCCTGGGGACAAACTCTTATTTGCATTAAATGGCACGCTCCTGTCATAAGGCTTCGTGTGTGGTATCAGTGTCCTATAGCAAGTTTCTAGTACAAGTCTGAGTTACCATATGTGCAGCAGGGAAAGACTTCTAGCAGGGAACTGTTCTGAGGGTCATGCTAGAGATAAATCAGGCATCCAGACTTAGAGACAGCTTTCGGATAAGGTCAGTCCTCTGGGCCTAGAGACATATTCCAGATAAAGGCAGGTACAGAGCAGGAAGTCTCTCTGGGAGGGAGGGAGGGAATTCTCTATGTTGCCAAGCTTAGAGAAAGCTGCCAGGCTATGGTAGACTCTGAGCAGCAGGGCCTTCCGACATACCCTGGTTATGTCTGGCCTCCTCTTAGCCTCCTTTCTGCTGACTTGGTCACAAGACAGCAGTGGCAGTGATGCTACAACCCTGACCCACTCAGCACTCACTGTCAAAAGCCAAACCAAATACTAAGACTGCTCTGGCTCATGTCCCTAGGATTTTGAGCAGGATCAAAATCTGCCCTGATGAGTTTTTTTGTTTTGTTTTGTTTTTTGTTTTTTTTTTTTTAAATTTCCCTAATGGAAACCTTCCTTCCTAGAGCCAGGAGAGGGTCATTAGGACCCAGAAAGTAAATAAAATGTCTTAGGATCTCATGAAACTGACAAGACTCACGGGACTGAATTCAATCAAAATATGCATGTATGAAATTCTTAAAGAATAAAAAAAAAAAAGAAACTTATAAGATCCACATGGCTCTTCCTCAAAGCTATCTATGTACAGCAATGGCTGGTAAGAGGTTCTCTGGCTGGCAAACAGGTCCTCCAACGAAGTCCAGGGATGCAGCGTTCATGAGTCATCACCCATGCAGAGTGGGCTTTTCAGTGATACAATAGTGTCTTGGAGTCATCGTCTCCTTGGAAACTACCACAATAGACTCATTGGTTCACCAAGATAAGACTCAGGTGAATTGCTTCGTTGTCCTGTTACCTCTTAGATGATAGATGTTAGCATCATCTCAGGAAAAGTTACACAGCACCAGACACAGAGGTGCAAAGGGAGGCAGAGATAAAATGGTCTAGGGATGCAGCCACATGTGTCTGCCACACCAGTCATCCATCCCATTTGGAAGTTGAAAAGATTTAGTAAAATCCAACGGTTCATCCTGTTATTTTCAAATTTACAGTATGTGGATTACATCTATACAGGGCATGGGAGACCAGTGACCTTTCCACTCCAACTTCAGGGTGACATTCACACAGGGAACTTTGCCTTTTCCTAATTTTCCTTCTTGAATTAAGATCAGGATAAATATTCATGTGAAGCTTCTTACTAGCTCATGAACCAGTGAGTTGAAGAATAAAAATATGCCTAAGGACGGCATGAGGGAGAGGAAGTGAGACCTCACACGTGTTTCAGAATGTGGGGTCTCAGAAATGAGCTCTGTCAAAGTGGTGATGGGGAGCCCATAAGTTAAGGCCTGCAGATTAGCTGGACAGCAATTTACATTGCTGCCAAGACTATCATGTGTTCCCACAAAACAGGGTTTGAAGGCCACAGTCTCATGGTGGGGACCAGAGGAGTGGTTCCTGCTCTTTTGAACAGCATAGCAAATCTAGACCCTTGAGAACCGTCATTTGTCTCACCTGCTGAGCTGGGCCACTGGGACACAAAAGGGCCTTTAAGAAGTTCTGGGTCCAGCCTTAAGAAAAAGAGACTCTTATCTCTGTTGGTATCACAAGGCCATCTGGGATACAAGGTGAGACTAGCCAGCTGGTCTGACTCTGATCTCAGGTGACTGGCCCTTACTATAGGGTAGAAACTGCTCATCAATAATAACAGTAGTGATTGATTATTTTTGAAAAAAATAATAAGTTCTGGTTCCTATGGAGCTCTGAACTCCTACACAGCTGCCTCCAGTTGAAGTCTGAGTTGGGGTGAGAACAGGGCTCTACTAGGGGTGTTGATAAGGGGCATCCTCCTAACTTGGAACCAGCATCTCAGGCTACAGGACAATCCCAGCTCACCCCCATGGACCCTGATGTCCGTCATGGGCTCACTAACTGACATCCCCACAGCCTGGGAATTCCCTGTCCTTGGAGTATCTGTCTTCTCTTCCTGGACATTCTCCAGGACCCACAGACCTTCCTGTCATCATCAGCCTAGAGTTGCATCAAGATCCCTTTTGATTACAACACCTCCTACAAGCTGGAGACCCAGTTTTCTGCATGAAATGTTCTATGCATTTGAGATACCAGCATGTTTCCCGTTTTAGTGGACCCACTGGGGTAGGGGTGGACTCTGGAGTGCTGTGAGTCAAGTGTGGTGAGATAGTCTCAGTTTTCAATTAGCTGAAAGAGTAGAGGCATGACTGGACAGGTCCTTGAGTCCTGCTTTTGGTGGCAGATTGAGCTGAAGGGGTGAAATTGCAACAGCAAGTGTTTCCAAAAGTGGCCATGCTGTGTGGCATTCCAGTCATGTTCACACCATTCCTCTCTATCCACCTCCTGGATTAGCCAGCCAACTGGCTCTAGTGATGATGCCTGGTTTAATTTACCCTCCATAGTGACCTCGATGTGGGGAGCACCTCTGTGTGCTAGGGAGCTGTTTTTACATTTTCCTTTCTTTGGTGTGCTGCTCTTTCCTAGTATGGAGAAAGTATTCATATTTGATTTATATCTGAGGCTCTTGCTCCTTTTCATGAACTGCCTTTTTATTTTCTCAGTGGTATCTTTTAAGGAAAAGCTTTAAAGTTTTGATAAATTGCATTTTGTCACATTTTTCTTCTGTGTAAATGACGTGCTCCAGATAAGAATTCTTTGTATAGCCCAGGATTGTGAAGATTTTTCTCCCATGCATTTTTCTGAGAGTTTTATTGACTTAGCATTTACATTATGGCCTGTAGCCCACTGTGAATTAGTTCTCTGTGGGTTAGGTGAGGGTAAATGTTCTTTTTCTTCTGCATGGATATTTAGGTGTACTGATATGATTTTTTTTTTAGAAGATTCTTTCTCTGGAGAATAATTTCAGCATCTTTGTCAACCAGTTCTCTCCCCAGGTGTATGGGAGCTGGATGTACTGCTGTGCTCCATTGCGCTGATCAGTATGTCTGACTTTTCACCGTGAATGGGGGTCACCAAAGCTTCACAGCCAGCCTTGAATTCAAGAATGCAGTTCTGGTAGTTTTGTTCTTGTTTTTCAAAATCACGTGGATATTCTGGTTTGCATTTTCATACTTCCATATGCATTTGAAGTCATCCTGTCAATTTCTACCAAAAATAATTCCACTGAGATTTTTCTTTAGATGTGATTTTGTGTCTACAGACCAAGATGAGAAAACTAACAGCCTACTAGATTTACAGTCATTGCAACTGAAAACGTGATGTAGACTGAAAATGGCTAAGGCCTATGTTAATAGCTCTCATGTTCCCGAAATGTTCTGAAGTTTCAGCAAAGAGGTTTTGTACAATACCTGTTAAGTTTATTTCTACATTTTCCATGTCTTTATCATGTCTTTATCTTGTATTTTTCTCTTGTATTTTTTGTGTGTTTGTCTGCTTATGTTACACTTACGTATTTACCATGGACTTGTTTTTTTGGGATTTCAATTTCCAAATGTTGGTTTGGATCGTATTAAAATACACTTTATTTTTAAAATGCTCTGTACCTCTGCTGAACTTACTTATTAATCTTGATGGTGGTTTTCCATAAGTTATAAATCATGTTATCTGTAAATAGAGCCAGCCTTACTTTTTTCTTTCAGATCTTATATGTTTATTTCTTTTCCTGCTTAATTGCAATGGCTAGCATCTCCATGACAAAGCTGAATGGGAATTATGAAGCTGAGCATCCCTGTTTTGTTCTCACCACCAGCAGGAAGGCTGAGGATTGTTCATAGATGTCTCTTCAGATGTAAGAAATCCCTTTTACTCCTAGTTTGCTGAGAGATTTTGCTGAGTCATTGTTACTGGTTACAGAGTTTTATCAAATGCTTGTCATCTATTGAATTTTTTCTTTCATCTTTTTAATGTGGCTAAATATACTGACTTTCAAAAATGTAAACAAAGCATACATTCCTGGGGTTATGCCCACTGGACCTCACTGTGTCTCTGGCTATTAAAAAATATTACAGTTTATTTATTTATTGTGAGTGTGTGTCATGTGGTGCAAAGTTGCCATGGTGTGCTTGTGGAGGCTAGAGAACAACCTTATGGAAGTTGTTGGAATTGGTTGTCTCCTTATACCACGTGGGTGCTGGAGACTCAAGTCATCAGACTTGGTGGGAAGTTTGGCTGATATTTTGTCAGGAATTTTTGCATTTACATGCAAAATGATAATGATAATGAAATTTTCTTCCTATTCTTCCTCTTTCTGCTTTTATTTTAAAAATATGTATTTATTTTTATTTCACATACTGTGAGTCTTTTGCCTACATGTATGTTTGGTATCTTTGGAGGCCATAGAAGACATCAGATCCCCTGGAACTAGAGTTTGAGACCAACAGAGTCTTCTGGAAGAGCAAGGGCAGCTAACCTCTGAGCCACCTCTTCAAATGCCCCCCCCCCCCCTTAATAATGCTTTTGCTACATCTTGGGTTTTAGGCTGTGCTGAACTCATAACATGAGGGAAGAATTGTTCCCGGGCTGTAAACTGTCTGGAAACTTTAGTACTAAGGTGCCCCTGCTTAGTAAAACTCACTAGGTAAACCTTTAGGGATGAACATTTGGGTGAAGGTTTTGGTAAGGAACATCTTTGAAAGGATGGAGCTATTCATGTTTTCTATTTTGTTTTGGATCCACATAGTCAGTCATTTGAACATTTGTCCCCTCTGATGCTGGAAAGATGGATCTGAAACAGCAGAACCATGAACAAGCTACACATGACAAATAAGATGACCAAGTTTTTCTTATTGGAACATCAGCTTGAGCTGGTTGAATTGAGCCTGACTGGGTTGGGTGAGCACTAATCAAAGGTGACCATGCTCACAGCTCAGCACAAAGGACAGCAAGCTTTGATTGATTTTTATGGAGTGGGCTCATTCGGTGATTGTGGGTGAAGTTTCAAACAATGCCTTCCTACTGTGTGAAAGAATCCCAGCTTCACATTTGGAAGGCTCACAGGAAGAACTCTCAGCATTCGTGATGACTGAAGGTGACATAGATTGAACACACGCTGATCTGACCATCAACAGACCAAATTCACCCTGTGTGGCAGTCTAAGGTAAAACTTCATCGCTCAAATAGTTGACACGCCTCGTGTGGAGCTCAGAAGGGTCAGGCTCTATGGTTAAGGCAGCATGAGGGCAAGCATGATGTATAGACAGAGACATGGGTCTCTTATTCTGTTCGGGCACCCATCAGGGGCTAGAGCCACGGGTAAAGAGCCAGTGTTTTTACTAAAAGCACACTGCAAATTTCTGCAGTGACCTGGGCCACAGTGCTTGCACCAGAGGGGACACCCTGCAGCAAATTTAGTAGGGAGCCAATTACATATTGCTCAGTTGTATGGCCTTCCATGGTTCATTATTTTTAAGTTAATAGGAGCAAGCGAAGCATGAAGTCTTATTTTTTTTTTTCTTCTTCTGTAACCCTCCCCCCTGGCCCCTGTGTTTGTCACTTGTGAGTCCATCAGGACATCCACTAACTTGGTTAGTCACAGGGTCTCCTACATGTAAGCATTCTCATCTCACAACCTGACTTGGGGACCTTGGCCTCCATGACAAAGCTACTGAGAAGGCACAAGGACAGAGGAAGAAGAAGATGCATGTTACTTTTAACAGGCAGTAGGTTAGTGCCCAGCTTATACCTTCCATGTGTTTCTTTGTAGTGGTCCCCACCTCACACTCCACTGAAGCTGGTTTTGCATGAAGTATTCCAAAGTACTTGCCGCCTGCACACCTGTAGCCTTTGATTGTGACAAGGTCTCACTCTGCAGCCACGGTTGGTCTAAAATGCAAAGAGATCCTGCTACCTCCCGACAACTTGGATTACAAGCCTGAGCCACCACCTGGATCTCGAGTTGTGATGGTCACTTACCATACATACGTCATTGTTAGTTTTTGTCAACTTGACACAAAACTAGGCCTACCTGGAAGAGGCATTCTCAGTTGAGAAATTGCCACCATCAGTTTGGCCTGTTGGCCATGTCTGTGGGTAATTTTCTTGACGGCCTAGTCAGCTGTGGGTGGTGCCACCTATAGGCAGGTGGGCCTGTGCTGTGTAAGCAAAGTAGCAGAGAAAGCCAGAGGAGCAAGCCAGTGAGCAGCATATTTTCCCAGGGTCTCTACTTCAGTTCCTGCCTGGCTTTCCTTAATGGTGGACTGTGATATGGAAGCTGAAATAAATCCTTTCCTTTTGACCTTGGTGTGTGTCACAGAAGCAGAAATCAAGCTAGACCCCTGCTAGTGGGGGTCGGTGTTTTCTCCTTAGGAAGCCAGCCCTTCCTGTCCCCAAGCAAACTCGTTTGTTTAAGGAATTGGCACTTGGTTCTTAAGGCTTTTGCTATTATGTAGGGTCTTCCATTTTGTTGAGTTTTGTGCCTTTCTTTTTTTTTTTTTTTTAAATTTTCCAAGAGATCCACCTGCCTCTGCCTCCCGAGTGCTGGGATTAAAGGCGTGCACCACCACTGCCCAGCGAGTTTTGTGCCTTTCTTAACTACTTACTTCAGGCTTGTTTTCCTTGTCTTCCTGAGGTAGTCACTGATCATAAATGTTGGATATTTTCTAATATAAGCTTTCACTGAAAGCATCCGCTTAGTGTTATTTTAGCTGTGATTTTTTTTCCCGTTAGGATGCTGTTTTCAGTGCTATTTAACACTACTTAATACTATTGAGTATTTCCTAATTTTTTGATTTCATATTTAATTATTGTGGGTAATGTAAGTGTGCTGTTCATTGCAAATATTTGTGATTTTCCTTGATCTCTGAAAGGCAACAGGCAAAAGCACCTTGACCTGAGGACTGTCATTTTGACTTCAGACTCCATTTTACCTGCAGGGTGAAATAAAGTTCAGGTTCCTAAGCCCTAGGGGAGCTGAAACTTTCCACTTGCTGACTAACTTCCTCCCTAAACCATAGAATAGTAGTCATCTATCTTTAGTTCTCTAGAAACATTATGGTGGTTCCTAACAGAAGGAACAAATGCATCTGATTGGTTGGACTGAAGGTTTGCATTTGTATACAGGTTGACAATGATGGAACATTCAAGGAAGCCCCTAATCTCTAAATCCTGATTGGTGAAAACTGTAACTGTAACTTGGCAACAAATGTTTGTGAATTTTATGCTTATAAACCCTTGCTCAGGGCTATGCAGAGAAACAAGGTTACTGAATCCCTGCCCTACAGCCCTTACCCATCAGTGACCCACTTATGCGGTGAATTATTAAAATCTCCTTCCTCGTGGTGCATAACAGGCTAGGTGTAACAATCTCTAAGTTAATTTTACTGTGTTCAGAGGGCATCTTCTACATGATTTTAGTTCTTCTAACTCTGTTGTCAGATTTTTGAAACAGGATCTTGCTACATAGTCCAGGCTGGCTTTAACCTCCCAAACACTGGGATTACAGGCACTCTCCCTACCTGGATCAGTCCCTTTAACACTGGAAATTGTTGACTGGCCAAGAGACCGTGTATGTCTGCAGGAGCTCAGCTCTGCCAGTGTTAGCTACAGTATTTTCAAGCGCCAACTGCTCCAAGGCAGTGGCTGTGAAGGACAAACCATGCTGGCTGCTTTTTGTCTGGTTCTGTCAATTACTGAAAGAAAACTTTTCAGATTTTACACGGATGTAGAATAATGCCTTTCTCTTTGATTCTGTCGATTTTGGCTTCACGCGTTTTGAAACCCTGTTTTTATGACTATAAATATTTATAACAGTTGTGTCTTTTAGATGAATTAACCAAAATGGATGATTTTGGAGTGTCCTTTCTTACCGCAGTAACATTCTTTGTGATGAGACATAATTTATTTTTGGGACGATACAAAATATGGTTCTCTCCCACCCTTTGTACTTACTGCCATCTGGGTATCTCGTCCCTCAGCTTCTACTTAAGAACAGAATTTTCCTCTGTGGTCAAGCTCTGTTCTGCTCTAGGCATGACATGACTGCTGCTGTCTTGATCAAAGCATCTGTGAGCAGGAGATCTCATAGGATGGAGCCTATGAACACTGCCCGATGGAGTTGGGAAAGTGGCCAGAACCTCACCAGAACTTGAAGCCCTCCCCCAAGCTGTATGTTCCTCTTCCCCAGGTACCTTCCCCTGACTATGTAGAAGGTGGAAGGTCAAATGACCAGGAAATCTATCTGCATAGTTCTCACAAATTGTCATCCATGCTGGGGTGGGACTTTTCAGTGACACTGACTGGGTCACCCATGCTTTTTACCTCGGCTCTCTGGTTCACCAAGATGGACTTTAGTGGGGTCGTTTCTGTGGTTTGTAGCCTTCTTTCTGAAAAATAGAGAAACATTCACAACAATCTCTTAGAGATACCATATACCTAAGCTGATTTTGTTTGTTTATTATTTTACCCATTTTTATAATCTCTACCTTTTTTATTGCCATACTTACTCCATTAATATTTAATATAACAATTGATATAGTTGAATTCAGTCTCCATCATATCTGTCTTGTGTTATTTTCTAATTTCTATTGGCTTTTTTGACAAAATCTCTGCACCTCCTTTGTTATTTCAGCTCTTGCTTTAGGATTGCAATGTTTCTGCTTCACTACTTGGCCAACCTAAAAGGTATCTTGTAACACTTTACATAAAGTGTGGAAACTTTGTAGCCATGTGTGCTGTATGTTTCCACCCTCACTGTTTGCTCTTTGTTTTCATGCCCTGTAACTTTTTTTAAACATGGTAATTTTTTGTTTACACAATTACATGTTTTTATAATTTTAAATTATATTTATTTGTGTGTGACTGTCTCTCTGTCTCTGTTTCCCTCCCCCCCTCTCTCTCCCTCCTTCCCTCCCTCTCTCTCTCTCTCTCTCTCTCTCTCTCTCTCTCTCTCTCTCTCTCTGTGTGTGTGTGTGTGTGTGTGTGTGTGTGTGTGTGAGACGCACCTCTGTACCTGTGTGTCAGGGTGGGCACCAGAGGTCAAAGGACAATTTGATGGGAGTCAGTTTTTTCTTTCCTCCATGTAGGTTCAGAGACTCAAAGTCAGTTTCCCAGGCTGGGTGCTAGGGCTTTTCCTCACTGAGCCATTTTACTGATGCCACATTTATTTATCTTTTAAAGGAATTAAACAGTAGATGGTTCATGCAAATACCATCTACTACTTCCCAAGCACTCCACTCTGGTGTCTGAAGTTCAGATGCTTCTCTTTGAAACGCTTTTCAGTGAACTTCTGGTGAGGAATTCTCTCCTTTTCGCTTTTTTTTGCAGGGGTCTTCATTGCAACTTCGTTGCTGATGGAGATTCTTGTCACACACAGAATTCTGGAATAAATATTTTTTCTCTCCAGATTATATCTCACTTTTTTAGGAATCCAGTTACCCATGTCAGGTTGTCAATCTTGTCCCATAGTTCCCTGAAATGCTTAGTTCTCTTCTTCTCTGTCATTTTTCTCATCTTGTCTTTGGATTAAATGTTTTTTTCTACTGACTTGTCAGGTCACAATAGTCTTTTTTTTTTTTTAAGAATTTTTTTTTATTCATTTTACATACCAACCACACATCCCCTTCTTATCCCTCCTCCCGCTTCCCTCCCTCAGCCTTCTCCCCTCCCAGACTTAACCCCCTCATTCCCTCTTCCCATGGGGAGTCAGCAAAGCCTGGTACATTCTGTTGAGGCAGGACCAAGCCCCTCCCCCTGCGTCAAGGCTGAGCAAGGTGTCCCACCATTGGTAATGGGCTCCAAATACCCAGCTCATGCACCAGAGGTAGATCCTGATTCTACTGCCAGGAGTCCCTCAAACAGACCAAGCTATACAACTGTCTTCCTTATGCAGAGGGTCTAGTTTAGTCCCATGCAGGCTCCACAGCTGTCAGTCCAAATTTCTTGAGTTCCTACTAACATGGTTCTGTTGTCTCTGTAGATATCCCCATCTTGACCCACCCCACCCCCCTTTGCTCAAACAATTCCTGTCCCCTCTCTTCGATGCACTCCTGGAGTTCAGCCTGGTACTTGGCTGTGGATCTCTGCATCTGCTTCCATCAGTTACTAGAAGAAGGCTCTATGATGACAGTTAGGGCAGTCACCAATCTGGGTAGGCAGTTCAGGCACCCTCACCACTGTTGCTAGTAGTCTAAACTGGGGTCATCCATGTGGATTTCTGGGACCAGGTTTCTCCCTAACTCCATAATGTCTTCTTCTAATAAGACATCTCTTTCATTGCTCTCCCACTCCATACCTCCCCCAGCTTGACCATCCCATTCCCTCATGTTCTCATCCCCCCTCCCCTCTCCTCTATTGCTCCCCCTGCTCCCAGTTTACTCTGGAGATCTCATCTATTTTTCCCCAGGGCAATCCATGCGTCCCTCTTAGAATCTTCCTTGTTTCCTAGACCTCTGGAGCACGATAGTCTTAATACAATCATGAAATGTTACTTCTCCAGCTTCTGCTGGTCAGTGTCATCAGTGTCCTGGCTGGTAGCTCCCCTTGTTGCAGTCACTATGGGCAAACTTTCCTTTGAGCTATAGCAAAACCCTTTTCTTACTGCTGTCTTGGGGTCCTCTAGCCTCTTTCTAGCATCTTGGAGGAGTTTCTTGACTCTGTACCTAGTGATAGGGATTGTATTTACAACACTGAGTCTTAAGTTGTGCACACTCTGGATTCGATCACATTCCCCAAAGAATGCTAATGCTTTCATTTGCTGCAACTTCTTGGGCCATGCTTACACTGTGGATCATGCCTCCCCTAGGCAGTGGTTTGGGTCAGTTCAGAGCTGTTGGTCTTTCTGTTCCTGGAAAGTTGAGATCAACCCAGAGACTGTGCCAGTCTAAACACTCTCTTCCTCCTCTGGTTCTCCCCCTTCCAAGATCCCTGTCTCTCCACTCTCTACACACACTTAGGCAGCCTGAGTGTCCAGGGCCCTTGCCTATCGCCTCTCCCAAGGCAGAGATTTCTGGTCGTCTCTTCCACCCATCAGTGTGGCTGTTGATGATGCCCTGACACTGGCAGGCAGCCATTGCTGCCTCAGCTTAGGCTTTCCTCTGAAGTCTGCCTACATTTGTTCATGGGGCCACCTTAGTATTTGACCTGGGCTTCCACTGACTGGAAGATAGGAGTCCCATCTGCTAGATCCTGGATCCTCCACATCAGAAGCAGAACACCTGAATTTTTTAGATCACGTTCTCCTGCTGGTTGTGTTCATTTCCCACCATGCTTGCTTTGCCTCCAGAGGCCTTAATGGCAGAGTTCCAACACCCTAGGTCCTTGTGTAGTGTCAGGAATATGTGAAGGAGCCACAGGAAAGTGCAGCTGTTAGGCCTGACACCTGGAAGCCCATGTTAAGGAGTGCAGTGCCAAAGCTCCCCAGAACCACACTCTGGGGCTGAGGCTACAGAGCACTGTCCACTGTGCCCTGAGCTCAGCCTCCCTAGGCCAGCATGACCTCCTGCCCTGGACCCTGGACCCTGGACCCTGGCCTCCACAGATCAACACCATCCTTTGTATCTGCCATTTAGGAGACTGGGATTCCTGAGGCTGGTAACTCACCCCTTCTGTTCTCTTAGTGGAGATGGAAAATGGTCAGAAGGCTATGCACAAGAAGAGTTGAGGGACCCATGAGGATACCTTTGTCTGAGGAAAATCAAGGCAGGACAGGCAGGACTGTAGGTCCCAGGGCAAGGAAATGGGGTTTTGTAAAAAAAAAAAATCTGGAGCACAACAGATAGGTCATTAGGAGAGCCTGCGTCAGGTGTGAGAACCAGAGCCCCCACCTCCAAGGGAGCTCACAGAGGACTAGGGGCCAGGATTTAGCCACAGCTACCCATCTGTCCCAAGCCTGAAGTCTTTAGTTTGTAGAACCAGCATTCCATTCAGCTGATGAAGATTATGCTGAATATATTCTCCGAAATTGCTTCAACCTTTAGAATTAGATGTAGAGGGAAACCTTGCCAGTTTCCCACCATGTTAAATGTCAAAATGTCAAATTGAATTGCTACTCACCTATGGAAGGTAAACTAATCAGAACAAGAAATTAATAAACAAAGAGAGGTCACACTTGTGCCCCGACAAACTTAACATTTAAAAATATACCCAAATAACAGCTTTCTTGAGATCTTATTTTAAAAAAAACAAACCACTCCCCTCTTGCTTGCCATTCAAAGGAGTCAGAGGAGGACAACTGTGAGATGCCTCTAGCACACTTGAGACTCTCCACACTGAGAGTACGGGAAACTGACCATTTTGCCACAGCCATAGTCGCCTGCATCCACATTGGGCTGATGAATGACTTTCAGTGAGTTTTGGGTTAGCACCTTTATGAAAGGAATAATAATGCATCATCCTACTGCAGTTAATATTCTTGATACTAGGGAAGTTGGAAACAAAACCATTGTCTTAGTCAGTGACCAGGCAATGCTGATCAAAGACAGCATTTAATAGATGGTTCACTCTCAGTTTTAGAAGGCTAGTTCACAACCAGGAGTAGTAGCTGAGAGCTTCTGATCTATAGGCAGTAGGCAAAGAGATAGAGAGATAGATAGATAGAGGGAGGGAGGGAGAGGGAGAGACAGAGAGAGAGAGAGAGAGAGACAGACAGACAGACAGACAGACAGGGTCTGACATGAGTTTTTGCAATCTCAAAGCCTAACCCCTAGTGACACACCTCCAATGAGGCCACACCTCCTAATCCTTCCCAAACAGTTTCACTCACTGGTGACCAAGTATTCAAACACATTGAGCCTATGCAGGGGTGGGGGAGATTCTCATTCAAACCACCACACAGTTTTGGAGCACTTAGTCATAATGGACTATCTTTGTCAAACCCCTCCTCAGGGCTCAGGGAGAGATGTAGAAGAGAAGGTGGAAAGATTATAAGAGCCAGATGGATGACACCAAGGAAAGTGTCTTCCAGATGCAGCAGGACTGACACCCATATGAACTCACAGAGACTGTGGCAACATGCACAGGACCCTCATAGGTTCAAGCCAGATGGGGTCCCAGCATTGAGATGGGGAAATGGACACGGGCTATCTACAATTAAACCCACTTGCAAAGGAGAAATTAGTTCTCTCTGACAGATTCTCATTGGGAATATAAACCACATCTAAGGGCAAGTCCTATGTCCAGCAGTAGATAACCAACACAAAATGAGCTCAGTGGTGTTTTTGTAGACTTTTGTCTCATATGGCTTTGTTTGGGCATTTTTTTCCCCATTTTGTGTGTGTGTGTGTGTGTGTGTGTGTGTGTGTGTGTGTGTGTGTGTGTGTTTGTATATATGTGTGTTTCTTATACCTTTTCTTTTAAAAATTCTTTGTGTGTGTGTATGTGTGTGTGTGTTTATTTACATGTTAGTTTTCTAAAAAGAGAGAGAAAGAAAGGAATTGGGTGGGTGGGAGGTGTAAGGAAACTGGGGTGAGTTGGGGGAGGAGTAACTGGGATCAGAATGCATTGTATGAAGACTTTTTTTTTTTTTAAGGAATCCTCCTCCTGTACTGGAGTTTACCATTTTTTCAGGTTTTTATCAGCATTGGGTCATCAGGCCTTGACTATGAGCAACAAACTCTAAGGGGCTGACCAGGCTGCTGTTGGTATGACATGCACAGACTTCACCATGCAGCATCCTCTTGGGGGAGCCTGGTTTGTAAATATATCCCGTGACACCAGTGTGTCTACCAGAGGCAAGGGGGCATGAATGTTTCCACTCGTGGGTGAATATGGTATTAAAATAAAGCACCAAACTCTGATATCTCACTGCCTCAGATGTCCTCCTGCTTTCTTCCTGGGGTGGTGTTGAAGGGAATCCTAGACATACAGCAAACCTTCTTCTTCTTCTTCTTCTTCTTCTTCTTCTTCTTCTTCTTCTTCTTCTTCTTCTTCTTCTTCTTCTTCTTTTTAGGCAGGTGTTCGGACATTTATTCTAAGCCACAGAGGCCACTGCTCTGAGAGCAGTACATTGGAATACGATGCACATACATGAGGGGCTGGGGACAGTACAGGGTAAACAAGGAAAGAGAAACATTCACAGTGCCGAGCAGCATCTGCACCGGATACAGTCATCTTAATGTCACAGAATAGTCTCACTCAGGACCACCTCATCACATTTACAAGGTCAGGATCAAGAGTGGTGGGTCTGGTTGGTGGAATCCAGTGGCACAGAGCCCAGCAGCTGCCAGAGGGGTTGGCTAGAACCACTGTGGAGAGGCCTGGTCTAGCTTCTAGCTTCAGGCTCTATGGCATGCTTATCTGAGCCCTTGCCTAATCTAATTCCTGATTTTTCTAGAAAAGAAAAAGATAACCATGAAGTAACAGACCTATGGCAGCCACATCCAGATGTGGGCCCAGGTGGCAGCTGTGCGTGCAGCGGGAAGAACCCAAGCCCTGGATACGATGCAGCAATGGGCAGGCCTGGCGGAGGGTTAGTACCATCCCGCTGTTCAGTTAGTAACAGTTTCTTTTACACTTGTCATGGAAGACTTTTTCCTCCCAAATGACAATACCTTGAAAACACCACTTGAAATGCAAGGCAAATGGCATCAATCACAAGCACACACAGAACAGTGGCAATGGTGGTGATGTGTTTTGGTCCATACTTCACATTGGCATATGCTATGAACGAAAAGCTGCATATCCATCGGAATGATAAGAAGTATATAGAAGCAAAGAGCTCAAACTGCTTTCCCTTTAAAAAAAAATCACCCTCTTATGGATCCCAAAAACAAAAACGTGAATGTTTAAATCAGATTTGAAACCTACCTTTTGAACCAATCTGGATTTCCTAAATCCTTTGTCTCCCTAGTCAGATTCAACCCCTAAAGGTGAACACTTGGGGGTATCTTTTAAATGAGATAGTACTAACAATCAAGTTCACCAATTTTTCTAAAACCACACCAACTAGGTCCTGGTGGAAAAGGCCAGAAAGCAACTGCCCTTGCCTGCCAATGTTTTCATATGCCTGAGTGGGGCTGCCTCTGTGACGGGTGACAGTTGGGGTTAGTCCCGTGATAAGCAACACTCAGAGTTAGGGAAGTCTAGAAGGGAGCATTTATGCCTCACTCAGAGATCTGATCTCCGCTGACGATAGGCACTGGCATTGATACAGCAAACCTTCTTGTGTAATGAATTTGTGGACTCCAAGAACTCCACATCATATGTGGAGGCGATCTTGTGTTACCCACCCCAACTGCTCTGTTCTTAAGCAAATCTCAACAGTAGAATTTTATGTATTAATATTTCAGTGTATTTCACAGGGAGCATGGACCTATTAGATAAATAACTTCACTATTTCACATTTAAAATGAATGGCAGCCAGCCTTCTGAGCTGCCACATGCTCAGTGGGGGTCTGTCACACTGTGACTGTGTGGCTTTCCTCTCTTGTCTCAGGATATTGCCTTAAGACTCAGAATATCTGACATGAACACCTGCCTGTTACATCTTTTCTGTTCTACAGTTCCTCCATTTCTGCCTTCTTGTGATGGTCCTCACTCCCCGAGCTGCAGCCCACACCCCATCTTTCTAAGTACCCCATTAGTGAGACAGTAGGAATCACACACAGGTTCTTTGGTTCTGCTCAGAAAAAACCTCCATCAGGACATAGGTGACATCTGCTTGTATTTCTCTGAGGAGGGGGGACTGGCTATCTTTAAACACTTTATCAGAAGACTGTTTCTACTGGCAGAGGGAGGGAGGGATAGATGGATGGATGGTGGGAGAGTGGGTAGGTAGATGTGTGTGTGTGTGTGTGTGTGTGTGTGTGTGTGTGTGTGTGTGTGTAGATGAAGGGATGGATGGGCTGGCAGAGCTCTGCCCCGAGGCAGTCATGTACACACTTTTCCCTTGGCCTCTGATTCCCTCATGCATGACGTCGTTAGCTTCTTATTTAAATTAATAAAACTTATATGGAAGTTGCAGAAGTAATAGACAGATCGTATCTGTTCCCTGGAGTCCTTCATCACTGCCCCACGTGGGAACTGACTGCAGACACTTGGTTTCTGCTATGCTATGCATCTTACTGAGTTCTCTAAGAGCAGGTAGTGTCATATTACTGTGGTACAGCACCAGTACAGCCCTCCAGCCCAAGGCCCCATTCAGCCAAGGTCCCCTTTCAAAGTCCAGGGTTGAATTAGGACTTCAGTCACCAAGGTCTGGGGGATGAAGCAATTCCTTGACTGCCCTTGAATTTAGAGCTCCCACAGACCAGCTGTCTGGTGCTCCATCCTTCGACTTGTCCAGCAGAATGGCTTGTTTTTCCAGAGCATGATGCTCTACCTGGTTGTTTTTGGGGAAGCACATCAGTGTCGCTCATTTGTCCCTGCAGATCACCTGGCTAACAGGATGTCTGCTGGGTTTCTCTGTTGTTAAAGCAATTTAGCAAGCATGATGTGGCTGGCAAGGCAAAGGTCTGCAGTGATGCCCGTGTCCTGATGCCCAGAATGTGGAGTCTATAAGGCAGAAGGGTTCCAGACTACAGATTAAGAACAGGTGGCAGACAGCTGTCTTAAAGATAAGACTCACTCTGGACTCCTCTTGTGCTTCCACAGACACAGATCCAAAGAGGAGACAGACCAAGCATGCAGGGCTAGGCAGAGAGCTAAAAACGCACCATAACTTTGAAGTGAAGACTGTCCTTGATACAGGAATGCCATCACCCATGCATTTAAGAATGTAGAGCTCCAGAAGGCCTGGGTGAGATAAGGACCTCATAACAGAGGACAATTATGTTTAGGTGGTTTAGAGCCACCAAGTTTGTGTTAATTTTTTTCTTTTTGCAGCCACTGAAAAATGAATACATGTGGTACACATTAATTAAAAAGCAATTAATTCTTATTTTCTGGGGAGATGCTTGGAGACCAGTTTAGTTTCCTATACATCAGAAACCTGCCTGCCAAGTTGGCATCCTTGGAGGCCTCCTGCCTAAATGAATGGCTGCTGACATGCTGCAATTGCCTGAGCCATGCTCAGTGGAAGATTTTTGTAAGGCAGAGCACTTGAACACTCCAGCATACCTCTACCGGGTGTTCACAGTGCTCTGGGGTAGCACCATCCCTGGGTAGAGGTCCCTGCTGCCCATGCAGTTTCCCCTCCCTCCTCTCCTCCCAACTCTCCCCCTCCCCCATTTCTCCCCTCCCCCCAACCCACTCCTCCCCCATTACTGTTCAGAAAAGGGTAGGCCTCCCATGAATATCAATAAAACATGTCATATCAAGTTGCAGTAAGACTAAGCATCTCCCTGTGTATTAAGGCTGGGCAAGGTGACCCAGTATTGGGAGTAGGGTCCCAAAAGCCAGTTAAAGAGTCAGAGACAGCCCCTGTTCCCACTGTTAGGAGTCTCATAAGAGGACCAAGCTACACAACTGTAACATATATGCAGAGGACCTAGGTCAGTCTCATCAGTCTCCCTGGTTGTCAGTTCAGATTCTGTGAGCTGCCATGAGCCCAGATTAGTTGTTTCTGTGGATTTTCTTATCGTGACCTTGACTTCTCTGGCTCCTACAATCCTTTCTCCTCCTCTTTTGCAGGATTCCCCAAATTCTGCCCAATGTTTGGCTGTGAGTTTCTGTCTCTGTTTCCATCAGTTGCTGGATGAAGCCTCTCTGATGATAATTGGGCTAGGCACCAATCTATGAGTATAGCAGAATGTCATTAGGCATCAGTACAGTGACATGGTTTTTTTTTTTTCTCTAATCATGTTTGGTTCTATCCTAGGTCTCTGGGTTATCCAGCCTCTGGGTCTTGGTGCTCCAAACAGTGTCAGGAGTGGGCTTATTCTCCTGGCATAGGTTTTAGGCTATCCCAGTCATTGGTTGGTTGGTTGGTACCTCAGTCTCTAGGCCATCCTTACTCCAGTACATCCCATTGGCAGGACAGACTGTAAGTCGAAGGTTATGTGGTTGGGTTGGTGTACCAATTCCTCTATTTGAAGTCTTGCCTGGTCACAGGAGATGGCCATTTCAGATACCATAGCACATTCTTCCAATCAGACAAGAAGGCATCATACATTTACCTTGTACTTTTACCATCTTCATCCCAGAATTGGTATCTAGATGCCTGTTTGCAGTGTGTACCTGCATGCATGTTATGCGTGCACATCTTGGTCATCTGATCACTTTCTCTCCCAGCCCAGGTGATTTCAGTGGCTAGAGTCCCTAGACAATCTTAGATGACCTATTGTCCTTGGGACTCCTCTTCAGGCTTCTCCTACTCCATAAAGGGAATGCTTGACCCAAAATATTCCAAGAGTCTGGTTTCCCAGACCTAGAAGTCCAGAAATTCTGGACCATCTGGGGACAGTTTGGAAAATAGCTCATCATGGTCCCAGGATGCACAAGCCTGCTGTTTGAGAACAAGATAAGAGTGAAGCCCAGTGATTCCAAGGGTGCTGATGGTAAACACAGTCTCCCCCACCAGAGAGAATAGCCTAGGTGGATGGTCAGATGGCCTCAGACCTACATCTGGAAGAAGTTGCCAGCCAAGGAGGAGAAGAGCCAGGGAGAGGATGCTGGGGTCTGGGGAATGCCATGATGCTGTGGGTGCAAAGGGTGTTGGGGACTGTTGCTCTGTAATGACCTGAGAAAAAGTGTGCCTGTTCCTGGGGCGGTAACTCTATCTTAGCAACAGCAGTAAGATATGAAACTATCTCACTGGGGTTTGCTTGCAAGCCACGGCTCTGACACCCTACCAGGCTGGCCAATCAGTTCCCAAATAGGGCTCCACTGAGGGGGACCCCAGCTTCTGCAGAGTGATGATCTTTTCTCTTCCAGGGCCCAGTCCTGTCCCCAGTAGACACCTGGAGCCCCAGCTAACACCTGCCTTCCTTTGAAAGGCAGGTTCCGAGGTCATAAGGTCAAGGACTACAGGAAGTAAGGGCAACCTCTGGACTCCTATTAGCTCTTGGGCTACTACCCTGGGATGTCACAATATGAGTGAGAGGCTTGTGGACAAGTATTCAACAATCCCCCTTAGGTTCAACATCCCCTCCTGGTTCCTCAAATGCTCTAGGGCCCTTCCTAGGGCAACTGTGCTATTCCCAGGGCAGTAATCAGGCTGCAGCAGCACACAGGACTTCAGGGTACCCGACAACCTACTTAGAACCAGCTCCCCACCACACTAACAATGTGCCCCTGCGCTGGCCCACCTTTAGGCCTGCTCATTTCTGCTTGAGTTTCCAGCTCTTTACAGCAGAACAGAGGTGTCTTTGCCATGCTCTGGTGCCCCCAGTAGTTGGCAGCCATACCTACACTCAGTTCTCAGCCCCACCCTTGGCACCTCTACCAGGCATAGCTCTTCTTGTCTCCCAGACTCACTTACATGGAAAGCATGCAAGCCTCACTTGTGTCTTGTTCTGTCTGAGTCTAAACACTCCCCTTTCCCTCAGGGGCTTCCTCCTGCATGACAGCCAGGGCCAGGTGGCAAGGTAAAGGTGTCCCTGTGCCCCCCCCTGCCCAAGGCCTTCTGTAGCCTCAAAGCCTGTGGGTGAAGGGCTGCCTCTTATCTGGCTTTAAATATCTCTGCAGGGAGGTGAGGCAAGTCAGCTCAGAGGACAGGAAGGTAATCACGCCTGACAAGTGTTATTTTTACACAGATCTGTCCAGCTGCTGGGGCGGGGGGGGGGGGGGTTATGTAACTAAAAGCAGGATATTTGCTAAGTCTAAGTGAGCCCTCAAAAATAGGAAGGGAGAAAGGGTGGGAGGGCGGGAGAGGGGAAAGAAGGAAGGAAAGAGGGAGGGGGGAGAAAAGAAGGGAAGGAGGGAGGGAAGGAGGAAGACAGAAACAGATAAACAGAAATGGAAGGAGGGTGGATGCAGAGAACGAAAGAAACAGAGGAGGAAAGGAAGAGGAAGGAAGGATGGTCTGCAGACGCCAGATCAGCACAGACCAGTTGCTACTCCCCTTTGTCGCCACCTGGTGGTCATCAGTGTCCACTACAGTTATGAGGCCACTCAAACCACCAGAACCCAGGAGTAACCTGGGACAAGAGAGACTCAGTTAATGGGGCACAAGGGGGAGGCCTGCCCAGCCTAGGCTGAGGACCGAGCCTGCAGCTCCCAGGGGTCAGCACAGTTAGAGGTGGTGTGTATCCTGAGCATGAAGCTTTGTATATGACGTCTCCATCTGAGTATGGGGAAGCTGTCAGGAAGCTTGGGGCACCATGATACCATCCATAGGGAGGCCACAGAGCATGCTGTCAATTACCGGGGTCCTGATCTGAGGATGCCCAGAACCTGTCTCACAGGCTGGGTGAGCCACCTCCCTTTGATAAAGGTGTCCAACATCTTCAGCTGAAGCCAAGGACAGTGTGTGCTTGAAGTCCCACACAGCGTGCACAACGGTTCGAGGCTCCTGCCCTTGCTCCTTGGGATTCTAGGAGAACTAGCAGGTCACAATCTGTGCTTCTGCAGCAGAGAGGCCTGGCCTCAAGAGGAAGGTGAAATGGCTTTTCCATAGTTCCCGTGAACGAGCCTATCTAGAATGTGGTTCTAGGTCATCTCTATGAACACAGAGCCCCAGCTCCAGCTCAGCCCCATCCACGAAAACAGCCCCGTGAGTCGTCAGCAGGCCTAAATCTCTACACTGTTAGAAACCATCCACTCTGAAAGAGAGAGAAAGTCATGGAGGAGAGTAAGGGGCCTAATGCACACACATATGGGAGTCCCAGAGGGACAGGAGAAAGACAGTAGGAAAAACTTAAATGTGGCCGAGACGAAGGCATGCTTACAGACTCGAGAAGTCCTGCAAGCCTAAAGCAGAATAAACATTGAAATCACACCAAAACGCAGCACCATCAGCTGAAAACCCCAGACAGGGGGGTATCCAGCAGCCAGAGGAACAAGGATACTGGTTGGGGAATGGTGACTCCGGTGCTGGTGGACTTCGGGGAAACTGAGCAGAAAGAACACTTTAAACCCAGAGTGTCTGCTGCACACGTGATTTTTACTTGAAAATATTAAATACATCTCTGGATAAGAAAATACATTAAAAAATAGACACTGGATCTACAAAGTCAACCAGAAGCATTCCAGAGGCAACATGTATGCAATTAAATGTGAAGGACTATATTCCTTTGTTGTCTGGTTATCTAAAAATGATGTGGCTATTTAACATTAAGAGGATAGCACTGCTTTGGAGTTTGTTAAAGGCACAGATTTAAAATATGAGATAGTGGCATGAGGAGGAGGCAGTGCTTGGGGTTGCTTCTTCTGAGTAGACTGAGAAAAGTTGAAAGTGTGCTCCCTATCTCTGCGAGCAGCCATTAAAATAACTGTGCTAAGAAGGAGAGGAAAAGCGTCATCAGGAGAGGTAAAATGTATTAACTGACTTTTAAAAAGACGGAAGGA
The DNA here is from genome assembly GCF_903995425.1 of Onychomys torridus. NCBI lineage: Eukaryota > Metazoa > Chordata > Mammalia > Rodentia > Cricetidae > Onychomys > Onychomys torridus. The sequence goes on along the minus strand of NC_050443.1, from coordinate 117,491,173 downwards.
GGAAGAGAAAGAGAGAGAGAGAGAGAGAGAGAGAGAGAGAGAGAGGGGAAGGAAGGAAGGAAGGAAGGAAGGAAGGAAGGAAGGAAGGAAGGAAGAAGAAAAAGGAGGCAGGCAGTAGGCTCAGAGCAGACACGGCACCAGTTACAGTAGCTGAAGGGCACTGACTCCCCTACTAAAGGCTGAGTTGTCAGGCTGGAGGGCTCGGGATGTGGCTCAGACCGGGTGCTTGTCTGGCATTCATAAGGATCTAGACTCAGTCCCCAGAGGTGCCAAAATAATGAACAAAGAGATAGAAATTAAAGGGAAATGCTACTTTATAGTATAAGAGGCTAGATTTTAAAGATTTCTTTTCATTATTTTAATTTATGTGGGAGGTCATGCCGTGTATGGGGGGGTGCAGTGTGTGTAGGTATTCTCAAAGGCCAAATGAGGGCATTAGATCCCCTCTACTGGAATTGGAATTGTAGGTGGTTGTAAGCCCCCCAATATGAGTGCTGGGAACAAACTTGGGTCTTCCATAAGAGCAGTCCAGGCTTTTTACAGCTGAGCTATTTTTTCAACCCTCAGGTTATATTTTAACTACAAACAGCTTGGAGAAAAAAAGACAAAAATGCCCATAATGAACAAAAAAGTAATCTACAGTAAGTTAATATTAATTAAATATTAAATATAAATTAAAGTTAATTAATATCAGACAAAACAGATATAAGACAATATTATAGAGGCAAAGGGTCAGTTCACCAATAAGACATACAAACCATAAATGTGTATGCCCCTAACATAAACACTTAAAATATAAGCCCAAATTGTTTCTAGTTACAAAAAAATAAAGTAATAACTGAGAGTTCAAAAGAAACACAGGAATTTGCAACCATGATGGGATATTCTGACAAGCCTTGTTACTGATGGACAGAGCAACTAGCCGAAACAGGAGCAGGGAATTGACACTCTCATCCACGTGGCCCCGTGGCTCCCACTGGACACCTGTGGTTCCTTCAGATTGCATCATTGTAGGGGCACATTGACTTTGCTCACACAGTTGGTATGTTCCGCCAAAATAAAATTTTAATAAATTTCAAGACATTGAAATTATATTGAATGTTTTCTAATCACAGTAAAATTCAATTAAAAATTGGTGCCAGGAAGATATCTAAGAAAATCTTCTGCCTGCAAGACATTTGGCAGTTAGGTGACACACCTCAGAATAGCCTGTGGGTCAAATAAAATAAAATAGAAGTTATAAATATTTCAAATTGATAGTGAACATTCAAAATCCCCTTATGTGTCATCTTAAATTAGATGGTTTTAAAGAATAGAAATTCAAAACCAATTATTTTGGGCAAGGTGCTCCAGAGAAATCTGACCACTGGAGAGATAGATGTAGAGGTAGTTAAACTGGAAGAAATAGATATGTAGCTATACAGGTAACTGATGATAGATAGATAGATAGATAGATAGATAGATAGATAGATAGATAGATAGATAGATGACAGATAGAGACAGATGATAGATAGGTAGGTAGATAGATAGATAGATAGATAGATAGATAGATAGATAGATAGATAGATAGATGATAGATAGAGACAGATGATAGATAGGTAGGTAGATAGATAGATAGATAGATAGATAGATAGATAGATAGATAGATAGATAGATGATAGGTAGGTAGATAGATGCTAGAGATAGGTGAGACATACCAACAGGTAGATAGTAGGTATAGGTGACAGACAGATGTTAGATGATAGATTAATTAATAGAGAGGTAATAGATAAAAGATAAGCAGAGCAGATGGTAATTCAGTTCAAGTTCAAGGGGCTGAGAACCACAAGGGTTAATGTCCGAGGAAACGGATTTTCCAGCTCAGAGAAGGATGTGGCCCCTCTGCCCTTCTGTCCAGCTCAGGTGCTCTGTGGTGTGGGTGAGAGTGGATCTTCACTAGGCTCACTCATTCAACTGCTGGTCTCTTCCAGAAGCACCCTCACAGACACTCAAGGAATCCTGTGCGTTCTAGCTGTCTGTGTTGCATCACAGCCGTTGTTATAGCCTCCTAGGAGTACATTTAGACAAATGAGCAGAATTAAGGAATCCCTGGAAGTAAGACTAGAACTCAACAATTCTGATAAATGTACTTCAGTTATGAAAAAAAATTGTTCCTTGTTTGAATATGTAGCAATGACGTATTTAGCAACAAATTGACATAGTATGTTCAGTTACCAGCCTGATCTCACACACGTGCGTGCACACACATACACACACACACATACACACACACACACGGTGGTTTGGAGGCAGACAAGTAAGTTATAAGAAGCCACTCCAGGAGCCCTTCCTGAACAGGATCCTTTGGTGGGCCTTGATGTCCTTTGTGCAACGCTCTGTGCATCTGGAATCCTAGTCCCTGGCCTGTGTGAACAGCATTGGCCTCATCCCAGCCACTGCAGAATGGGGAAAGTGGGCTACAACCTCTGAGCCTTGGCTACGCTAGGTCTCATGCCAGGGTTGGCTTTAGGCTCTTTAGGGGGTAGTCTCACATGTGATCATGATTAGCAACTCCTTTTAATGTTTCATGTCCCTTTCTGACTTCTTGACAAATTGTCTCTCTACAGTTGTAAGAACTAGGACCAGCTGGTCTAGCCCTGATGCCATGCTTGTGGAGCTGGCTTACAGCTTAGGGTGGGATAGGAGGAGAGTGCAGGAAGATTGTTATAAATACGGTGTAGAGGTGTTGCTTGCAGAACCTGGTGCTAGGACTCTTTCTGACTCTCTTGTGAGGAGTCCCTTCAACACAGACTCAGAGAGAAGAATAGCCATGGAGGGTTGGTTCCTGAGGCTGTGTGGTCCAAAGGCTGGAAAAGGCTATTCCCCTGCCGTCTCCCACCTATGGCTGCAAGCCTAAATTTCTAGTGTCACTGGGAACATGTTCCTACCAGTGTCTGGTTTATATTTCTGTCCTCTTCCAGTCAGGTCCCCTTTTCATCAAAATCTTGAAGCCCAGATTAAGCCCTTGGCAGTTCTAAGTGTGAGATCTCTGGAACGGTAAATTGTTCTATGCTGCAGGAGGTGGGTCCTAAAAGTTCTAGATCCCCCTATGTGTTATGACTTACTCAGAAAGGAGCTCAGGCAAGAGCAGCTTGCATTTAGGGGTGGTCCTTGGCGGAATGGCTGGTGTCATTGTGAGAGGCATGTGAAACCCCAACAGGCACACTGGAAAGATGAACTGAGGCATCAAGGGAGGGGCTGCCTTTCCCGGAGTATTCCAATGGTGCCGCTCTGCTGACCTGTGATTTTGGCTTGAGGCACCTGGACTGGGGGGAATAAATGTGTGCTGCTCTCAGCCCCCACCTCTGCTTTTGCTGCTGTAGTCCAGGAAACCAGAGCCCAGAGATTCCCATGGCTGCTTCCTCCTGACACTGCAGAGTCTATACAAGGAGCTATGTATGGGAGCTGTCCAATGCAGCTGGTTCAGCTGGTGCAGTGAGCTCCTTGGTCAGCCACCCTGGAGCCATGTCCATTCATCTATGAGAGCCTTCCTTGGGTCCTCTGAAGGTGTCAGAGCTGTCTCTCCTTACATGCACCCCACCAGACCAGCAGAAAGGGATATATAATAAGCAGGCTTTGGGTGTCCCCTGGGAAGCAAAGATAAAATCCCAGATGTAAATCAGCTCCAGACTCAATCCTGGGTATTAATGGGAACAGAATTTACCTTCATGAAATGAGTAGCCAGGCCCCTACTGCCTTCTGCTTCCAATCCGTCTACATTTGTAAACATCTTTATTTTGTTTTCACATTGGACAGGGAAATCATTTAAATTTTAATTTCTGTGGCTTGAGATATGAGCACTGTTCATCTTGCCCATTGTTTTCTTGGAAAAGATCAGGATCGCCCTGCCAAAAGGAAAAATAAGCTTAATAAATAATGAATACCGAACAAATTACTAATGGTTAAATTTTTATACTTCTATGAATATTTTAGCAAATAGTGAAAGGTTCTCCCTGATTGCGATAATAAGGCTGCCAGGGAGACACTTTCTTCCCAAGACCCTCTTGATGTCATTGTTTAAAATGAACACAGGAACCACTTCCATTTTCCAGCTTATTGGAGAGAAGATTCATATTCACAGCATACCTCCAGGACCACCCCAGGTACTTTCCAGAGGACTGCTGTCAGCTCCTCAGAAGGCCCTTTTCTAGCTCTGAGGTGATGTGTCAGGCACCTGTCTGTGACAGGGCCAACTCAAGTTACATTAACTAAGGATGTGTGAACACAGAGTATCTGCCTTGGTATGCATATATAAATAAGTAGAAGCCTCACATGCACAGGAACACACATGTGCACACAAACATTCACATCCCCTCACTCGTATTGCATACTACATACTCACATGTACTCCACATTCATATCCCCTAAACCCATTTATGTTTATACGCTCATATTCATGTACCCCAATGCACATACACTCACCCATACATGTGTCACATCCACATACTTACATACACTCATACACACGCTTATGCACACCAGTATCCAGTCACACACTCATGTATGTACTTTCATACTTGTATGCACCATCCAGCTACACAGCAAGCCACAGAGTAAGAGTAAGATACAGAAGTAAGAGAACGAGAAAAACCCAGAGGCAAAAGGTAGATGGGATAAGTTAAGTTAAGCAAAGCTGGCAAGAAATAAGGCAAGCTAAGGCTGGGCATTCAAAAGTAAGAATAAGCCTCTGTTGTGTGATTTATTTGGGAGCTGGGTGGTGGGTCCCCCCAAAAGAGTAAAACAACACCTCACCTCCCCTACCTCTAACCTCCAGTTACATTGTACTCACACCCTCTTCATCCCATATAGCAGCCCTGTGGGAGGCTTAGCTGGGCTGTGTAACTATTCCATTAGGACACACATGGGCATCGTGGCTACAGTCAGACTGTGCATTTCCCAGTCCTGCTGTGGAATGTTCTGTATGTTACATGTGTTGTTCTGATTGGGTAATAAATAAAACACTGATTGGCCAGTAGCCAGGCAAGAAGTACAGGCAGGACAGAGAGAGGAGAACTGGGGGAAGTGGAAGGCTGAGGCAGAGAGACCTGCCAGCTGCCACCATGACAGATGTAAGGAGATACAAGGTACCAGTAAGCCACAAGCCACGTGGCAAAGTATAGATTAATAGAAATGGGTTAATTTAAGATAGAAGAAGTAGATAACAAGAAGCCTGACACGGCCATACAGTTTATAAGTATATAAGCATCTGAGTGATTATTTTATACGTGGGTTGTGGGACTGCGGGGGCTTGGTGGGGGATGGAGAGAGAAACTCCAGCTACACAGTCCCTCCTGGGTTTGGGTCAGGACATGGTGTCACCTGACCACATGATCACTAAGCAGGGAGGTGACTCAGACTATTCACACTGTAACATAAGAAATACCTATTTCACTTGTCCTGGCCTGGAGAGGACACCAGCCCTTTCAGGGAGGGAGTCACCTTGATTTACTCTTCTGAGAAGATCCAGGCCTTGCCTGAGATGAGAGCCTGGGGCCACTGATGGGATCATCCCCTGGGAAGGGGACCTGTGTCTCCAGTTTAGTGAGAAGCATCTTTCCAGACAGGTCCCACAGAGAGCTTCATCTGGCTGGGCAGCAAGAGCATGCTGCATGCCCACTGTGGGCATGTTGTCAAAGAGACCCAGGTCATGTCCATAGTATCCATCCACATTGGGACACGTGAGGAGGTAACACCAAGGACCCAGAGCCTAGGCTGGCTTAGCTAGGAGCCCCAATGACCAGTGTTGACAAAGGTGTTCTCAGAGGTCACAACACCCTGGCTACCACCTCCTGAGGCCTCCTGAACATCAGTGCTGCAGTCCTTGTCCATCCTGGCATGGCTGCTCCTAAAGTTACACAGCCCCTCCCAGAAGCTGTCTGCTTATCCATTTCAGCCTGCAGGAGATCCAGCAATGGCCCCAAGGCCATTCCAAGAGTCACCTGTCCACCCTGCCATGCCCAGGAGCACCCTCCACACTCTAGAGTCCCAAAGGAGGCATAATCCATCCCCACAGGGTGTTCCAAGTCTTCATGGTTACCACCACACACTTGACCATGATTCTTTGGAGGATCACCCTTCGTTCCATAGGAAGTCCCCTCTCCATGAGGTAGGTGACCCCTGATCTCACCACTTAAGCTTGGGTAGACCTCAGAGATAATATGATGGTGAGATACTTGTATATGGAGGATTGGATGATACCAGCATACCTTTGCCAAATAACTAGAAGATTCAGAGGGGCAAGATTTCACTGAGGGCTGAGGATCCAGGGCACATAAAGAAGGTGACTCTCCTCTGAAGAAACAAGCAAGCAAATGGGTGCAGCTAACCAAGTTGTACAAGGTGCTTCACTGAAGGATTTAATTGCCCACTGCTGTTGGAACAGCTGTGCATTGCCAGCCCTAGTCCCAGGATGCCAGAGGCATAGCCAGGGCACCACTTAGCCTAGGACATATAAGCTCCAAAGGCAGCCTTGCCTGTGCCTCCTCCAGGCTATGTCTTCAAGTAGCACCCTGGGCCAGTCCTAAGGGCACAGCTTGGCACCTTGCCCTCCTCCTCCTGTGCCCAATTGACGGTGCCTCCTCAAAAGAAGCCCCTAACACCCCTTGCATATTCACTGGAGTTAAGGGTTATGAGGGCCACAAAATCCTCCCTATCACTCTCCAAATGGCTGATGGTGGCTAGGTGTCCAAGAGTCCACTGCCCCAAGCACAAAAGCTCAGCTTGGCCTTTGCTTGCCTGTCCCCAGACACTGAGGTTATGATCCATATCTCACTTTAGTCTCTTCCAGCTTGGGAAGTAGAATTGTGACATCTTCCTCCCAAATCAGTGCTTCCTGTCACAGTCAACTGGGCCTGCATTTAGACAGCTGCCTGCTGTGCCCTGATGCTAGGGGAAAAGGAAGTGCCCTCAGGTCCTAGGCTGTGAGTGAGGGGGAGGATCCTACGCTGCCGGGTAGCCAAGAATAGCATAAAGCCCATGCCTCCCTTGAATGGCCTGAAGAGGTGGATGGTAGTTGGTCAGGGTTCTTTCTTCCTAAAGGTTAGTCACCAAGAACACCCTGAGCATGGGGGTAACCCATGGAGCCTCTGTAGTCAGAAGCTCTAGAGGCAAGGCCAAAGAGGCTCCCAAATACCCTAAATCACTGGGGTCCATTATCTGAGCATCATTTATTTGGCATGAACCCCCATCTCTCACTCATTCAGCCCCTGCACGTGCCTCATAAACCCAACAAAAGTGTTTCTGAGGCTAAAAAGACCCTGAAGGGATGACCCAGCTCCCTGCTCTGATGGAAGAGCCCCCTTGCTGTTATCTCAGAAGAGCCCCCCTTGGCTACAGCTGGATCCCACTCTTTCCCTTTAGCTTTCAGTCACTTTTGACATGGAGTCAAACCGTGAGGTTATGAGCACATTTATGTATGTTCCCTGCAGGAAGCAGGCTACAGTAAGGGCTAGTAGCCAGAGAGGAGCACAGGGAATGGGAAACAGGGCTCCACTGGCATCACCCCCATTCCCCATGATGAGAGTTGGGTGCAGTCTTAAGTGACTCACAGAGACATTGACTAGCTCTCTCACCTGGCTGCTTCCCCAGGGTGAAAGGGCTACCCTGAACATGACCCCCACAGCAACAGATACACACACTTGTGCCTACGCACATAGATATGCACACCCCTGTATGCATACACACCCAAGCATTCACACATACACACACTAGTGTCACACGAGATGAAAAGCAGCAGCCCCACCTAGGAGAATCCAGGAAACCTCTAGGGAACACAGCCATGGCCTCTGCACCCAGCACAGAAGCACAGAAACCGCATGCTTCAAAAGTGGTGCTTGAGGAGAAATAGGGGAATGAGCCTATGTATCAGATCAAGCCTCAGAGTCCATGGAAGATCAGCAAACTGCATGGACAGCAAGCAAATGGAACACCACACTGGGTCCTGGAGCAAGAGTCCCCACCTAAGGGGTGTCAGTCAATTTATACTTGAGTAGCTAGCATCCTAAAGGAAATGTCACACAGTGTTTTCAGTTTTATGTTTTCTATAGATATATTTTAACTAGACCAGATGACTCAGCATTTACATAAACATGCAAATATGGGCTTGAAAGATGCTAAGAACAGAGACAGGACAGGCTCAGCCTGGCAAAGCAGATGCAGAAACATATTGGAGATGGGAACAACAAAGCAGTGTGTGTGAGCCCCACACAGAGATCCAGGAAGAAACCAGACCAGAATACACAAGACAGAGTGTGTGAGCCCCGCGCAGAGACCCAGGAAGGAATCAAACCAGTGTGTATAAGCTCTGCACAGAGACCCAGGAAGAAACAAGACCAACACAAGACAGCACGGATGAACGAACCCTACACAGAGGCCCAGGAAGAAATGAGACCACAATACATCAAGACAGCATGTGTGAGCCCCGTATAGAGACCCGAGAAGAAATCAGGGTTCAGTACAGCATGATAGTGTGTCTTACACAGAGATAGGGAAGAAACCAGAGCAGAACACACCAGGACAGTGTGTGTGGAAGAGAACCTCCTCACCCCCAAATCAACTGGTTTGTCAAGACCTAAGCATCCCTGAACTAAGGGAGGGCAGCGGGAGTTTCTTCGAAAGTTGAAACCGGGCATGTCTTCTTGGGGAGACAGAAACAGCCAGATTAATTCAGCTACATTTAATTTTTTTAAAATTCTGGCTGACAAGAATCAAAGTAAGCAAAATCAAAGACAATAACAACAAAGCACGAAACACACTTTGAATTAGTATCACTAAATGGTGATTTCCTCAGCCTTTGAAGTTCCTGACAGTCATCTAAACTTGCCAGGAGCCTAAAAGAAATACCCTGTAGACTACAGTGCCCAGCTGACAGAAAGGACAACACCCGATACTTACAGAAAGATGCTGCCATTAGTGCCAACAGATGCAAGTTGGAACTCAGGCAGAAAACATGTTCCCCATCACACTGGTGATACTCAGTGAATTTGACAGCAACCTGTGTAGACCGGGTGTGAGGAAACAGCCACATTGTTTCTTGTCAGAGGAAACAGAAATCTATTCATCTCATTGGCTGGGCGGGGGAGGGAAAGCAGTTAAACCTTGTTGACAAAGCTTTAGATGCACAAGGCGGGTGGGGGGCTGTGACCTACAACTCTGGTGTAAACTCTGATGGACAGACTAACAGACAGACATGATAACTAGAGGATTAAGGTGCACAAAAGGAAACCAGGAAATGAGTGCAAGGAAAGCCCCGCCCACTCCTCTCACCCTGATGGACAGCAGACAGCAGACTGTCTTAAATAAGCCCCTCCCCTCACGGGCTTATTCCTCAGGGCCCCTTACCTTAGTCTCCTGTTTCCACACTCTGCATCTCTGTTGAGATGCCTGCAGGCACTAGGGCCTCCCCAGCTGCCGCTTCATGCGCCTTTTCCTTCTCTGGAGACCCTTAAGTACTCATAAAAATTAAAATATTAAAATCAAATAAAACTGGTATCCCGTTACTCTGTTGTTTGTTGGTTTCATTTTTAGGGCCCCAGATGTTAAACCTAATAGGAAAGGGGGAAAGTTCTTAGCCCCTTAAAATAGATGGAGACCAGAGGTGGGAAGGTAAGCCCCTGTTGCTAAAGACAACAAGCACTACAGACACAGGCCCTGGAGACCCCTGAGCTGGAACTGAACTCACTGCCTCCTCCAGGAGGACTACCTCTTATAAGGTAGCATGTAAGCTTCCAAAGGATGGGAGCAACTAACAGTCCTACCCAGCTATGATGCCCAGGAACCACAATGACCAGCATGCCATGATAACCCTAAGGGTGACAGTAGTGGCATGCACACCTTGATGCTAACCAATGATGCTCTAATTGGACTTAGGACCTGATCAACAGGAGGCAAATGATGCCTGGTACTGGAAACCTAGTTAACTACCCAGGGGTAGGAAAGTCATGGATCTTAGACAAGAAGCTCTAACTACTACTTTACTAACTACTTTCTAAATATTTGTTCTTATTCCCACAGATAAGTGGAGTCCTTACCCCTCATCAAGGAGACTTCTCTTTGTAACAGACAGAGAGCACCACAGAAAACCACAGCCAATTGAAATGAAGAGTTGTGGGGTCCAGTCCCAAGAGATATATCCACAGAATAACTCCCACAGCTAAGGCTCAGGGAACATTGTGGAAGACGGGCCAGGAAGATTGTCAGAGTCAGATCAGGGGGTTTGTGAATTGTGTCTTCTAGTAGTGTTGGAAGCTACACCCATGGTCTCACAAACATGACTGCATAAACAGGAGCTGAGCAAGGACAACATCAATAGACATGGGACACTGGACAATGGTGGGGTGGGGTGACTCATCAAGCCTCAACTCTACACAAAGAACTACAAGCAATTAAGGAATGCTGAGAACAGGAGAAATAGTTTTCCCCAGGAAGAGTCTACCAAGTGGGTATCCAATACCAAGTGGTCGGCCCTGAAAACATGTAAGCAACATCATACTAACTGAGCAGGTTGTATTTATGAATATATATACGCATGTAACAATAATTAATGGTGGGGGAGGCCATGAATGTGATAAGAGCAAGGAGGGGTAAATGGGAGGGTCTGGAGGGAAGAAAGGAAGGGGGAAATGATATAATTATAACTTTAAGAATAGGAGACGTTAAAAATGGTTTAGAACCAACAAACAAAAATAGATGACAGATATAGAGACAACCTGAGGGTCTCTGTTGCAATTCTGTCCCAAGGGATGCATGCCTGCAAACATTTTGGGTTGCTATAACCCAGGTGGGAGGACAGCACTCCTGACAGCTAATTCCATTCAACATCCTGTTATGCGCATGGCAATTCCCCAAAGAGCTATGTGGCCCCGAGTGTCTCCGTGCTGAGGCTAAGGGGCCCTGATCCGAAGTGACCATCGCTGCAGTGGCTGTAGCTGCTCCATGGATCCTGGGTAAATGATGGTGAGGAAATGGATGGCACTTAGATGGAAGAAAGTGTGGAAAACAGGCTGTGGTGCATTGCCACTTCCGTGACCAAGAACAGAATAGATGTGCGCACGTCACCTGAGCCATACTGTGACCGTGGGATGTAGAGAAGAAGCGAGAAGCACCGAATGACAGTTGCACACTATCAAATGAAAACACAGGAAGCCAAGTGAAGTCTAAATGTCAGCTAAATAATGAAGAAGCTTTTTAGCATTTCCAGAAAATCTTTGCATATGCTTGCACAGTACTAAAATATCATCCGTTATGGGATACCAAGTTTAACTGGTGCCCCGTGTGTCACCTGGCTGACCTAGGAAAGGTGGTGGGACCCACTGGAATGGAGGAGAGAGGAAGGTTTCTGTGGCCTGATTGAGCATATTCCTTTGTGAAAGGTGTCCAGACAAATCAGAGATGAAAGGGACAAGTTTGATGAGTGAAGAACGACCCGTGTTGAAATGCAGGAGGTGGCAGGCACCATAGGAGCATTTCCTGGAGATTCTGAGGAGTTTGCAGTGCTAGAGACACCCCAGGTATTCAGGATGCTGGGATGCCAGGTGTTGGGGGGGCTCAAGGTACTGAATATCAGGGGTGTTGTGTGATGAAATGGTGGATGATAGAAATTCCTAACATGCCCCCACAGTTGGGCAAGTTCGTGCATGCCCGGCGGGACACTTAGTCATTTCCACCTAGTCATTTCTGGGTCAAATGTCCTGTGTGAGCCATGACCCCATGACCCTGTGGCTACGTGGTTGCAGAAAGCACACAGTGCAACCATGTGTTCTATGTCGATGCGTGGAATAGCCACATGGGCTTATGTGCGCAGGCACGGCTCAGCCTTTATAAGATGGCGCCATGTTCCCCTGGCTCCCTTCACACACGTGTCTTTCCACAGGCCTGATCACATCTGTCCCTCTCTCCTAATCTTAATAAAACTCTTGTTAGTGGATTCTGTCGTGTTTCGTGACTTTTTCTCACAGGGTAAGAGTGCCGCTAAAAAAAACCCATCAGTGGATACTGGAGACACTGAGATGCTGGAGATGTTGAAAAGTTAGAAAGGGATGCTGAGATCCTAGGGATGTGGGGATGCTGAAGAAGTTTAGGTGTTAGGGTTTCAGGAAAGTTGGGGTGTTGGTTTGCTAGGATGTTGTGAGGCTTCACTCTGTTTTCAAGGTGGGGGTACAGAGCCCTCCCATGGCCCAGTAGGGAAGTGCAGGAACCCATCTGCCCAGGGAAGCAATGTCCTTCCTGTTCTGGGGTTGCTCTTTGAGAAAGGTGAAGATGGAGGCTAAGTTGTCATCTCCTCCTGCTCTGTGTTCCCCTGGCACTTTCTAAAGTCATCAGGCTCCTCCTCCTGGTGAGGAACCAGGCAATAGAGCCTTGGTCTAAGGGGAGGGCCAGGCCTTTCTGCACCTGTTCTCTGGCCAGTACCCAGAGCCTGGTCCCACACACATGCTCTGGTAATACCTGGGGGTAGAGGGACAATACCTTGTCTTCTGGGCCAGCAGAAGGCATATGCATACTCTCATAGTCACACTCATGAATACTTACATCGCATGCTGTATACATTCACATACTTGTGTTCATACACATTACTTGCCCAACATATACAACTCACATATCTACAGTCACACATATCAACACAATCACATCCATGCACACATATAACTTGCAGTCATGTTCCCACACTCACACATGCACCTTGAACTCACACACTCACATATACATGTGCACTCAGCACACATAGGAGAAGACTTGGAGTACCCACTGACTGGCTGAACATCCCCTCCATGCCCATCATGACCTCCATAAGACCTCCTCTGATGCAGGCCATGGATCCTACCTCCACATCTCCTGATAGCCTCTGATCAGACTGTCCCCACTGATGGTCACTCCAGCCCAATGTTCTGTCCTCATTTCATGATTAAATTCTCACATCATCCTCAATGCAGACTCAATGTTTCTCAAAGTGAATACACAGCCATGTAAAGCTGCCATGGGCTGCTGACTGTAGTGAATAGAGGGCACACTCCCCACAGCTGTTCCTTCCTAGTGTGGGAGATGCAGACCAGCAGCCCACTGACTTCCTCCAGGGGACATCCAGCCCACCAGCAGAGGCGTGTGCAAGAGGTGGTAAGCTAGGTAAACCTAAGGCAGTTTGGATGGGCTGTGTCAGCATGAAAAGAGCCAGTGCTTTGGGTCAGGGTGCCATCTTTGTGTCCCCCTGGGGGAGCCACTTGTCCCTGTAGATCCACCCTCCCAACTTTGGAAACCCATCAGGTGACAGTGGCACCACATTCTTCTGAGAGTGGCCAGTGTCCCTCTTGCCCTTTCTTGCCATTGCTAGGATTCTAGGTGCACTTTGGGTGTCCACTTCTGGAGTTTTGCTCACCAGCTGGCATGGGCAGGAGCATTTTTTGTGTCGTTCCCCTGGACGTATTGAACTCTGGCAAAATACTGAACCTTCAAGGAGTCAGGGAGCCATAACCACATGAGATGGATATGTAGGGGCTCCTGGGACTCACTCTTTATAACTGGTGCTCAAAGTAGAGTGCCTTGCGATGCTACCATAGCCCATGGCCGCCATGCTAACTCAACACTGCCCAAGGTGAGCTAGTTTATGGGATACCCAGTGGTGTCCAGAGACGGTGGGAATGTCCCCTGGGTGGAGGAAAACTCACATTTCACATCAGAAATGCTGGTGACTGTCTTCTTGTTAGCTACTGACCTCAGCACTGCCTGGGAGAGTGTTAAAGAGTTCCTGCTGTGGGGGGGAATGCCAGCGGCACCTGGGCATCTGAGAGCCAGTGAGAAGTGTGAGGAACAACTTGAATGAAAGCCTGCAAACCCCAATCCCAGGGGGCCCCGCCTCAGAAGAGCCTGACACCAAGGTCTCTGCTGGCGGCCAGGAGCCCCTCTCTGTCTCTAGCACTTCTGTAGACAAAGGACAGTGGGTGGCATCTGTAAGAAGGGGAAGTGAGTCTCAAGGATGACATAAAGAACCCCACAATCTCACACTCTTGGAGTCCGGGGGCTGACCCGAGTGGTCCATGGAAAAATGAAACATGTCTGGAGAGAAAAAAGATTTTGTGTCACATTCTTCTTATTTATAGCTACTATATAACCAGAAAAATGAATTTTAATATTTGATGTGCTTGGATTTGGAAATCGAGATCTTACTACATAAAATTTGAGCAATGCTTCCTTGGTAGGAGTAAATATCTTTGTATTTACTGCTGTATACACACTATGGAGACTCTTTATGAGTCAACAAAGACCCACGACAGTGCTGTCTTAGGAATGGAGAGGTGGTTAACTTAGAGGGACTTGAGGCTTCACCTCTAGGGTGGAACACTGCTCCGGGACACTTGGGAAAATGTGACATTCAAGTTTCAAAATTATATCAGGCAAACCCAACTTCATTATACACCCACACACAGATGGCCCATGAGGTTTTTCCACCTCATGAAGGTGCAAAAGAGAACCGTATTGAATAGAACTCACACTTCAGTATTGAATTCCAGTCTCCTCTCTGGCTGGCTAAATGAAAGACAAGCTCCAACAATACAGGGCAGTAGCTGGAGCCATACCCCCCACCACCATAATCATGTATGTATCCTCCACTCTTCAGTGGCTACCCCCCAACAGACTTTCACCTCAGCATGCCCAAGTTCTAGAAAGTAAGAAAGTACCTCAGAAATGCCCCAGATTCCCAGTGCATAACCCCTATGGTAGTCATCTCACTCCTTGACCTGCCCAGGGCCCAGGGGGAGCTCCAGGTCCATTGTGCCTCCTCCCAGGTGGGGTTCCTGACTGGAGCTCTTGGGCTCTGGGCTTCCTTCATGGAGGGAAAATGAACATAAACCAAGATCCCCCCAGCTAAAAGACCAACCTCTGAGGTCTGGTGACCATGTCCTATGTGTGTCCACCACCAAGAACATCACCACCAATCCTAGCTGACAGTGAGTCTGAGTGTAACACCCTAGCCTCTTAATTCGAAACCTTCGCAGTTCACTGACATGCATGCGTGCGCACACGCGAACACACACACACACACACACACACACACACACACACACACCAGATCCTGCAGGGTTGGGCCCACTGTTCCACATTGCCAGAACTCACTATGGTATTGCTGCCTGCCAAGGTTCATTTTTTTTTTTTTTACTTTTATTCTTCTCTCATACACTACATCCCTACTGCAGTTTCCCCTCCCCCCTCTCCTCCCGATCTCCCTCCCCTCCTTCTCCCCCAGATCAACTCCTCCTCTGTTTCCCTTATTCAGCAGCCCATTTCCCTAATGCAGCAGCCCATTGTGTAACTGACCATCCTTAGTGAGGCTTTTGTTGGCTATCTGGGTCATTTCCACCCTCAGGCCATCATGAATAAAGCATCCACGAACACTCTCCACAGGACTTCAAAGGATAGATGCATCCATCCCTTGGGGCAAGCACCTATGAGGAGAATTTCTGGGTCATGAGGCAAGTACATGCCTCAGTTTACCTGGAGCTAATGGTTTCCAGTAATTGTCAGTTTACATTCCCATCAGCTGTGTGGCAAATGCAGCTGTTTGTCCTCACCAGGCTTCCATCTCATCACCAGGCTTCTTGATTTTAGCTGCACTGATGGGTTTGAATGTGGGAGATATCTCTTGTTTTTGTTTGTTTTTTTGATTACTGACAAAGTCAGCACTCATTCTGTGCTTGCTGGATAGTCTCGTAGCTCCCATTGTCACGTGTCTGTCCAAGTCTTTAGCATCTTAAACTTGATTTTTCTGTTGAACTCTCGGTCTTGTATCAGAGATTTTATTGTGAATGTTTTCTCCCAACCTGTACTCTACCTTTTCATTTTCCTAACAGCCTCTTTCAAAGATCAGAAGGCTTTACTTTTGAGGACAAATTTATCTGTTTCTCCCTTTGTGATTTTTCTGTTTATGCCTACTAAGGTCTCACGGACTCATGTGCTGACTCATAGCCCCAGCAGGTGGCGCTTGGCTAGAGGAAGTAGGTCACTGGAGGCGTGGCCTTGGGGACTGAGGCTCCTTACTTAGCTCTGGGGTACATTTGTCCTTCTGCACTGCACTCCGTTCTAAATGCTCATTTGGGCTTTTAGAGCCAGGTTTGTCTTTGTCTATGTGCCTGCTCACCTGATGCTCCAGAGTTCTCTATCGCTGCCCACCCACTATTGCTTCTCAGCCTCTGAAGTGCAGCCCCATCCGCAGCCTGGAGCTCAGCCCCAGCTATAGGACCTCCAATCCTACTGTGTCTTAGTGGGAGTCCTCTGCGAGAGTCATCCTCGCCCAAGGGCCCTAGAAGGCGTCTTTCCACCCTCCATGACCCCACGACTGCTCCAATTCCTTGGAATTGGAGCTTCTGGCCCAGACCGCAGCTACAGGCAGATCTGCCCAGTCTTCACTCCTCAGATCCCTAAAGGCTTAGATCGATGTCACATGTAGACCTGCCACAGGTGGTACCTGAAGTTAGAAAGGGGCATTTTTTCCCCAGGCTGGTGGCTTCCTTGTCCTCTGGTACCCAACAGTCCTCCTTCCTGCTCCTCTAGACATCCTCTGTTAGATATTTGCGGACACGCGTCCAGCCGGCGCTCACCCAAAGCAGGGAGGTTCGGAGGAGAGCTCTTGTCTTTTCCCTGAATCAGCAAAGGGGGACACACTGAAGAATGGGTGGATGGATGAAAGGTGAGCGCAGCCTGGCGAGGAAAGTGAGGAAAGCCGCGTTGGTACCAATTCAACACTCAAGAGTTCTTCACCTGGCTTCACTTGGTGTCCGCCAGTCCCGCCCCGCCCCCTTCTTGCCTCTTCCTCTGCTCCCTTCCCCACTGTACTACCGGCGTCACGCACCCCCCTAAGTGTAGCCCCGCCCCGAGCTCCTGCGTCCTCAGTCTGGGTCCGTCTCTAGGCAACCGCTACTGGTACAGCAGCGAAGCGAAGCGGCTGTCTTACTGTAGGCCTCAGGCGCCATGGACCTGGTCATCACTCAGGAACTGGCCCGTGCCCAGAACCAACAAGGTGGGTCTCATCCTAGGTCTGCTGATGGGAACCCCTTGGCGCCAATAGAGTGGCTCAGAAGGCCTCCCATGATGCGGTGGCTACAGTAGTTGAGCCTGGCCTAACTGTTGAGTGGGGAGAGCTGTGGGCAGCCTGGCCAGGAATTCAGATTCGTGTTTCTGTGCCAGAGGAAGGCTCTCCTGGGGACTGTGTCTCTCGGACGCACCCTTGCCGGGCCCCTGAGTTGATCTTCTGCCCGACAGATTCAGCTGCCCTGCAACGAGCTTATGAGCTGATCAAGTCAGCAAACCTGGGAAAGTCGGAGTTCGACCCCTTAGAGAGCTTCAGCCCGGACCTGTTCGTGCTGTGTGCAGAGCAGGCACTCAAGGTGGAGCCCCAGGCCTGGCTGGAACTGGGACACAATGAACCTGTCACCCCCTCACATTTGTTGTGTGTAAATGGCACAGAGGAGGGTGGGTGGGACACTGATGAGTGTTGTGGGAATGGGAATGACCAAGCTAGTCCCACCAGTGGCCTGAAGCCCCTTTATTCCGGGCATCTTCCCTGCTTTTCCTGGCTTCAATCTCCTACAGATGGGCGAGCCTGAAATGAGTGATGACTGCATCCAGATGTACTTCAAAGTGAAGGGGCCAGTCACTCAGTTTCTGGGTCGAGCACACTTGTGCAGGGCCCAGCTTTGTGCCCCACAGTCAGAGGAAAACCTGGTGAGAACATCCCCCTTCTCTTTTACCCCACCCCCAGGGATGGCAGTAAGGCAGGTCTTAAGAGTGGCTTTCAACCAAGATGGAGCTGAGGAGCCACACTGTCTTCCACAGTGACGCAGAATGTTTACACTTCCTGTTTGTGCTTTTCTCTCCACTCAGCACTTGCCAGTGCCTGGGATGAACCCATCTGACCTCCTACCTCTGCGTGGCAGTGCTATGGCCTGTCTTTTCTCTACCACAGCCCTCCCTGACTGAGCAGAGGGGGGAGCTTAGAGAGTCTGGCACCCATGGGCACAGCCAGCTGTGGTTTCTCAAGAGTCTCCTGCTGTACCCCAACTGTGTATAAGCTGGGTTGCCAAGCAGTTTGCATTTGGTGACAGAAGTGGAGATGAGTGGTGATGGGTGCTGGGGGACAAAAGTACCTTACCTGTGCATCCGCTGTGCTGTTTTAGGAGGAATTTGAAAATTGTGTGACTCAGTACATGAAGGCTATAAACTTCGCAAAAGGAGAGGTCATTCTTATTCATGCATGCTTGAGAGAGATAAATTTATATTTTTAGTTAAGGATTCTGTAGGTAGGCAACAGTACATCGGTGTCAGTAAGAGTACATCAGTTTCAACTTTTTATATCCTGTTTTCTGTTTGATGTTTTTATTTCCTGTGAAAAACACTTCTGTTCTTTATCTGTGAGAAAGGATGTCTCAATTTGGCAAAGAACATCTGTCATTTTTTATGTTCCTCGGTAGAGTTCAGGGAAGACCAGACGATCTTCACCAGTGAAGTCTCCTGGGTCTTCCTGAGAAGTATTCTTCATTGTGTGTTCATTGTCCATCTTCTCCGCTGGGATGCAGCCTTTTTGAGAATGGGGCACATCTGGCGTACTCCCTGCTGCACCCCTACCTACTTGTTTAGAAGCTGGTACCTAAGAGGTACTCAGGAATGTCTCCATCTTGCTGAAGATGGCAAGCTTTCAGGCCTGTAGCCCCTTGTATTACCTGCAGGAACCTATGGCTGAAAGTTAAAGAGCCAAGCCACTTTCAAGGTCAGTATGGAGACACATCCCAGGAGGAAGAAGCATGGAGCCCACACATCTGGCACTTTGGCAAAACGAAAGCAAAAACACAATTCTACGTGACTGTCCAGAAACAAGTGAGCCTTTTGCTGTGTAAAGTTGTGCAGGGAGACAGTGATGGAGTTTACTTTGCGGTCCAAACAGCAGAGACACAGGGACATTGTCCTCAAGTCAGAAGTACCTAACAACCAAACAACATACAAGAAACCACAACCTTCAAGGCACTGGACAGCAGATAATGAGGGAAAGTCCTATGCCATTTAACCACGTGTAAGGGACCTCAGGAAAGCCTAGGGCATTGACCTGTCGGTGGTGGGGTCACAGGACAGAGGAACAGGAGTGACGGGCACACAGGAAAGCTGCCCTTGACCCCTTAGCTGAAGGCTGGTGAGCCCATTCACACTAGGGCAGCATTCATGTTGGGGAAGCAGTTTATCTGGAGAATTAAGACAGCAGAGCTCTGCAGACAATCTGGGTGTAGCTCCTGTCCTCTTCAGCCAGAGAACCAAACTCTGGATTCTCAAGTTGAGTGCTCTGGAGTATAGTAAAAAGATATCCCCACTTTACTGTGCTCTGATTGTGTATAACAAAGCTTAAGAACAGGAATAAAGAATCGAGCTATGAGGGGACGAATGTAGGTGTGAACTCACAATGGCTCTGACTGTTTGCACAAGATCAAGCCAGTCAAAAGTCCCCATGTAGATGGTGGAGGGGGTCACAAAGTCCCACTCTAGCTGGGGAATTATTGTCAGTTGATATCTGTTGGGAAGAGAGTCATTTTTCTTCAGGGATGCAGTCCCTAAGGGGTTAACTCATTCTCCAGTAGATGCCCTGCACCCATACACAGTCTCGAGAACTAACTAGACTCGCTGTGTTAAAAGAGAGAACAGGAAGTTGGGAGGGAATATTAGTGAGACGTATATAGAATGGTTTGGAGGCACATCAAGGTAGGCATGCTAAGCTGTCTGCCTCTACTTGATTGTGTAAGAATTTGGTACCCAAAAGTACCAAGTGATGCTATTGATTTATACTGTTCATCCCTTCCCCATTTCATTTTGTGTTTGGAGTTAGGACACAGGTTTGTCTTGTTACTTGGGAGAATCAGCCATGTTCATGTAGTCTTCCCAGAAGTAGCATCCTTTGCTGTGCTCAGGACTTGAGATTTGTAGATAGCTGTGTTTTCTATCTACATATTTTCTTTACGACCTCCTTCCCAACCCATCCCCCAGGCCCCCTTGTTCCTGGTTTTTGGGGGTCAGTCTCTCTGAAGGAAGAAGGGCATACTTTGGGGTTCCTCCAGTTGGACTGTGGTCCTCTGCCCCTGCACCCTTTCCTGTTCCCTGCATCTCTTACCGTCTCTGCAGCTGTGACTCTGTGTAACTCTAGCACAGCTTTCTATTTAGTGCTTGTCTTTTTGTCCACCCCAAACTCAGATTCAATTATTGAAAAGTTAAGTTGGCATACACTGGCATTGGCACATGCAGTAGGACCCAACGTTAGAAGGGGCTTCCATTCATTCTGCCCATGTTCACTGCTTATCTGTTGAAGGCCTTCTCAGGCCACACAATGCATAGGTACAAGGGTCCAGGGTCCAGCCCCATAGGCCTTCCCTCCAGGGGTCAGGAGCCAACCCTGCACCAGAGAACTTAGCAGAGTGAATGTCTCCAAATATAGCCTTCATTTCCTGGCCATGCTGCACTGCAAAAGTCTTGGAAACAACCATAGATGGCTGAGGGGTGACTGGGACTCGCTGGTCTGGTTGCTGGCCACTTGGCTTCCTTTCCTCCTTCCTAGGTAATGAGCAACAGTTGATAGAGGAATGTCTTCCTGTGTGCTCGGAATATGTGTTGCTATGATTGGTTGATAAATAAAGCCATTTGACCTATGGCAAGGCAGCTTAGAGGCAGGCAGGAAATTCAAAGAGAGAGACAGGAAGAAGGTGGGGAGAGAGGAGCGAGTGGACCACGGAGCAACAAGTAACGGGACACAGGTAAAGCCACAGAACATGTGGCGATACATAGATCAATAGTTATGGGCTAATTTAAGATACAACAGCTAGCTAGCAAAAAGCTTGAGCCATAGGCCATGGCTATACAGTTCATAATTAATACAACAAGCCTCTGTGTGTTTATGTGGGAGGTGTGAGTGGGAGAGATTTGTTCTGACCCCTGGCAGGCCAGGGCACAGGAAAACTTTCAGCTACAAACAATGGCCTGTATGATGACCAATCAGTGGTAGAACGTCATGGCTGCCCACTCCAGTGGCTTCACGGTAAGAAGGCCCTGCAGCTCCCCTATGTGACTCACTCAGATGATGCCCTGCCGCTCAGAGGGAGATGTCTGAGAAGAGCCTCTTCACACACCTTCAGCATCTCCTCAAGGGTTTATGTCCAGTTTGTCCTTCAGCCTCTCACTTCCACCTGCAACACACTCTGTCTGGCCATCTTTTATCCACTCGGCCCCTGGCTGATTCTTGGACTTTTTCCTGGTTACAGTAGGATGTCACCTCCTTCAGGAAGCTTTCCATGCTCTTTCCTTCCTTGCTTATGACTGTATTTTCATAGGGCATGGTTAGTTTATGGAATGACTGAATGAAAGGAACCTACTCTAAACAGGTACCATGTCATCACACTGTGAGGAACAGGCCTGTCGGGATGGCTCTGCATCCTGGTGCTGATGCAGAGGTGCCTGTATCTGATGGTGATGGGGCACACCTCCACTTCCCTCCTGAATGGGTCCAGGAATCAGGATCCCCCAGCTCTGTGACTCTAGCATTCTGACTTCCACTGCCTTCTTTTACTAGGTATTACTTCTTGGTGTTCAATGCTTCTGTTCTCTACTGGCACATGGTGCGACCATTCCTCAAGCCTGGATATCACCAATATGTGATCCCCAGCCTCTCCCAAATCATCAACGTATTAAATCAGACAGAAGAAGAGGACAAGGAGTGGCAAGCAGAGCTGATGATGTGAGTGGGGGCGATAGACCTTAACAGCCCTAGGCCAGTCCTAAGCTTATTATGACTCAGGTCACATGTACCTCTCTTTCTCTTCCAAGGGAGGGACTGGGTTCCTGAATTGTCAGGATGTTCTTTCTAGCAATCTATGGATATTGCAGCAGACCATAGAGATGCATCAGGACAGTCACTAGTCCTGGCCCACACTTTTAAAGCCTTAGTGCAGTAGGGTTTTGTTGTTGCTGCTGTGGTTTTGGTTTTGGTTTTGGTAAGCACTTTGGCAAATAGCTTTGCCAATATGAACATCACATCTGGATTCCCAGGTGCCTGTGCATGGGAGATCTAAGGTCGCTGCTCTGAAGCCACAGACTATCAGTAAATGCCTGGTAACTGTGCCAGCTAGATAGAGAAGGGATCTTTCACAGGTTTTGTTATATCTTGGTACAAGCAAGGGACCAGCTGATTTTGACAATGTAGATCCCAGCATCAAAGATGTCAGCTCAAGTCTAGACCAGTCTGCATGCTTGGGGTACCTATTTGTGGCCATTTGGGAACCTCTAAGAGAAAGTTGATGCAAATGAGATCTTCCTTCAAAGTGTCATCTGGAAATGTCCTTGATAATTAAAATTGCAATAGTTCCCATGCTGTCTGCAGTAGCTTCTTCCAACCCTGGCCTTGCCAGGGGTCCTGGCGAGTGTCAGGTGCTTCCCTGGGAAACCTTTGAAAGTTTGTGAAACGTGGAGTTTGCAAAAGCCTGAGAATCTGGCTCCTAGAGATTTGCAACCAAAGACAGTCAAAAAGGCTAATGTCTGCTGTTTTCTGTTGTCCAGGGAACTTCTTGAATGTTACCTGCAAGCCGGGAGAGATGAGGATGCTGCCAAGTTCTGCATGACGGCCGCACCGTTCGTCAAAGCCAATGTGCCACACAAGTACCGGCATATGTTCTCAGTCATGGTAAGAGGAGACTTTACAAGGAAAGGCAAGAAATGGTGTTGTTTGCAGTCATTGTGCAGAGACTATGCACAGAACCACAATAAGCCTATTTGTTGAAGAACATGTGAGCAAAACAATAAGAAAAATAATGAAAAGAACAGGCTGTTCATCCTATATGAAAAAGCAAAGTCCTTTTATTACTATTGTTTAAATATTTCTTTTGTAACAGCATCAAAATTTTAAGATTAACAGAAAATTTGTGAAATATAAGTAATTACTATAGCACCATGTCCCCAAAGTGACTACAACCTGTTAATTTTGATGTATAAGAATCAGCTTAGGGGTTGGGGATTTAGCTCAGTGGTAGAGCACTTGCCCAGCAAGCGCAAGACCCTGGGTTCAGTCGTCAGCTCCAGAAGAAAAAAAAAATCAGCTTAAACTATATATAAAATGTATAAAACTTAATCAGTGATAATTTGTCTTAATTACAAATATTAATTTTATAGGAGGAATAAAATAATATCTAGACACAAGTATACACATTGTGAAGTTCTCAAACATTAAAGGAACTACATTTTCCAACAAAGTAGAATGGACAATCTGTAGTACATGCCGAAAAATTATCAGACATGGAAAGAGAGAAAAAAAAAATGATCCATGAAAAAAAAAGAGAGAGAGAAAAGCAATCAAAATCAACTAATAAATGATATAAATAACAGTATTGGTTGACACAAGTGCTATTAACTCTATTATAATTCATTCCAGACATTTAAAAAGGTTGAACATTCATGTAAAATAGAAACAAGATTCATGAAACACTCAAGCTTAATTTGAACTTGTAGAGTTGAAAATTGTACTGGCTCTGATGTGACAACACTGGACAGACTCTAGAGCAGGTTAGACACCAGATGAAATGCAGAGAAGAAGCACTGTGAGGAAATTGAGTGTCTGCAAGCCTGAGACAACTTCCAGTGGGCCAACAGAAATGCTAAGAACCTCTGAGGACAGCAGAGAAGAGAAGGATACCGGAAGACATAATGACCCAAATGCTACAGTTAACAACTTTGAAGAAGGAGGAGCAAGGGATGTTAGGTATTTAGAAAGTAGTTATGAGTGACATCAGACTGCTTGCTGGGGACAATAAAAGCACAAGATAAGGGTAGTCATTAAGATCCTAAAGTCTAGCTGGCCTAAAATCTACATCCTAAGACCATACCTTTTAAAACAAAAAGGTTTTCTTTGACCTCCTCTTCCTCCCATGATCATAAAGGAAACTCTGGGGGATAAGAAAATGCTACTTTATTGTGGTGGGTATTGTGTTCCCCAAAATATTGTATGTTCCCTGAAATAAACATATCTGGGGTCAGAGAACAGACAGCCACTAGAACAGAGCCAGAAATGGTGGCTAGAAAATGGGAAGAGTAAGCCATAACAGAAGTTGGGCGGTGGTGGTACACACCTTTAATCCCAGCACTTGGGAGGCAGAGCTAGCCAGATCTCTGAGTTCAAGGCCACTTTAGAAACAGCTAAGCATGGTGACCCACACCTTTAATCCCAGAAACCCAACCTTTAATCCCAAGGAGTGGGGGCAGAAAGAGAAAAATATATAAGGCGTGAGGTCCAGGAATTAGAGGAGAGAAAAGCATGTATTTAGTTAAGCATTTGGCTGGAGAAGCGTTCAGGCTTTGGAGCAACACAGTTCAGCTGAGAACCATTGGGATGAGAACTCAGAAGCTTCCAGCCTGAGGAAACAGGATCACCTGAGGAACTAGCAAGGTGAGATAGCTGTGGCTTGTTCTGCTTCTCTGATCTTCCAGCATTCACCCCAATAACTGGCCTCGGGTTTGTTCTTCTTAATAAGAACACTTAAGATTCCTACTATACTTTATGGAGGACTAGACCTGCACAGGACAGTAATTGTGGCAAAGATAACCAGGGCATACTGTGGGGATGTTGATAACTAGAATGAGAGGTGAGACTCTGCAGCAGAATGGTAGGAAAGGTGTGATGTGTGCTGGTGTGAAGTTGCTAATGTGAAGTTACCATGGTGAGAAGACTGGAGGAGGCACAGTCTGATAAACAGATGACACCTGTCATAGATCCCATGAGAGTAGCTCCAAAGTAGTAGTGGTAGGATATGGAGCTAATGAACTCTCAATGTAGACAGAAGGACTGAGGATATAGAGTGCTTACCTAATAGATATGAACCCTAGATTCCATCCCTAGTACTAAGGGAGAGGAGGAGGGAGAAGGGAAAGGAGGAGGAGAGAATGAGAAAGGGAAAAGAGTAAATCATCCAAAGTAAAACTGAACAAACAATAAAATAAGGAAAATATGGGATGGATAGAAACAAAGGATGAAATGATGTAATTAATCTGATCTATTATGCTGTAATCACAATAAATGTAAATGGCCTAGTTATCACAATTAAAAGACATGCTGTCCCAATGAGAAAGGCTAGGTCTTAAATTCGCATGTTCAGTGTGGAATGTCTGAGACCTAAGCTGCAGGGTGGTGAAGCATGCAGCAGTACCTACACTGACAAGTGGCACCTGCTGACACTAGTAGGGAAGAAGCTGGAGGCTACATTTCTGTTGTTCCATGTCTGATTTTAAAATTGCTAGTTAAAGAGAGGTCATTTCACAAGGTGAGTTGGCTCAGCTAGTAGGGAAAGGATGCCAGTTGTCAGGTGCACTTACCACAGCACTTTAAAATAAAGGAATTGAGTTGTTATAATTGGGGACAAAGTCCAAAAGTAAAGCTAGACATTTGAAGGTGATACTCTGAGTGATGGATAGGATGGGAGATATAAAGACTGGGGCTGGAGAGGTGGCCAGGTTCCATTCCCAACACTCACATGGTGGCTCACAACCATCTATAACTCTTCTGACTTGTGTATCAGGCATAAACATAGAGTGCAGACATACATTCAAGCAAAACATTCATACACATGAAATGATTTTTTTTTTTTGAGACAGGGTTTCTCTGTAACTTTGGAGCCTGTCCTGGACTAGCTCTGTAGACCAGGCTGGCCTCAAACTCATAGAGATCCACCTGCCTCTGCCTTCCAAGTGCTGGGATTACAGGCATGTGCCGCCACCACCACCCAGTGAAAAGAAATTTTAAATTTGTTAAATTATCTGTAAAAATATAAAAGGCTAAGAAAAGGCAACCTATTTGTTTTGTGATAGCTATAAAGCATATCCCACCCTACCTTGCCCCACTCCCCAAGCAGCAGAAGACACCATATTCTTGGGTCACAAAAGGTTATATTCTAGACTTAAAAAGACATAAAATTTAAAGGTGTTCAATTCTTAGGAAGTGTTGACTGACTAGTATGAATTACATTTGGAGTCACATTTCTACATAACTCTTGAGTGCAATGGAACTTCAAAATGGAATTAGAAGGTATTTTGAGCTGAGTAAAAAAACACCTAAGTTTGTGAGTTATAAAGAGGTCATTTTTAAAAAATATGTGGCATGTGTGCACATGCACACATGTGCAATGAGTGCACACATGTGGAGACTAGAGGTTGATGTTGGGTATCCTTTTCTATCATTCTCCACCTTATTTTTTGAGACAGAACCTCTCACTGAACCTGGAGCTTCCTATTTCGGCTGGACTGGCTGGCTAAGGAGACACAGTACCTGCCTGTCTCTGCCCTGCCAGATCAAGTGTTTCATGCAAGTGCTGCTGTGACTGCCTTTTACATGGGTGCTGGGGATCCAAACTCAGGTCCTTGTGCTTGCACAACAGACACTTTCCCCATTGTCCATCTAAGCCCTGTGGGATGTTTTTTTTTTTAAAGCAGAGAGGCTGCATTTGGCCAAGTTAATGAGAACACTCCATTGAGAACACTCACACGCAATGTTCAGCTTTGTAATAGCAGAAAATGGGTAGGAGCCAAGGTGGGCATTAATAGGCAGATGAATGAGTTGTGATGTTCTGATGGAGAAGGAACAGAGCCAAGCTGTTGGTAAAGATGAGGCCGGATGGATGAAGCTCTAAATTATTGTGGGACTTGGTGCAACTGTCAGGGGACACCATGTGACTCCTTCACTTGTTCTAAGAAAATGGAGGTGTTTGAAAAGTAAATGAAATGCTTGGGTGGCCAGTGGGCAGGGGCACAGGCACAGGAAACAGGTGGGTCGGTGTTGTGTCTTCAGCTGGTGAGGCTTTCCTGAATTTGTATAGGCATGAGTCAAAGCTTACCAAATTGTACACCTCAAATATTTGCAGCTGACTATATGCCCTTTATGTTCTAAGAAAGCTTTTTAAAAAGAAAGCTTTTAAACAGGAAAATCAGTAAATTAAAATTGCTGTTGGAATACAGAGATGAGTTTCATCCATGCAGAAGCCTCCTCCATCTCCAGATCATGTGTTCTCTGAAAATACTTTGTCATTAAGACTTGAACAGTGCAACTGTGTAACTCTAAAAAACTCAGAAATTAAGGCTGTGCCCCTTCCCATAAACTGCCTCTTTAAACTTCAGACTTCTAGCTGTGGGATTTCAAGACCAAGACAAGGTCCTTGAACAAGGTTCACTCAAAGAGCCCTGCAATGGCCACAGTGATGGCAGGGACAGGGCTTTTGTATACCCTCCCACAAGGGCAGGGTACCTCATACCAAAACCAGGAGCTTTTGCTGCTTGATGCCAAGACCCCAGGCAGGAATGCAATAAAACACAGCTGCTAAATTTCATAGAGGTTGGAAGCTAGTTTCATTATTCAAAAATTTAATCCAGGGTCTTAAACAAACCACCCTACCCCAACAACACAGAATATTGCCATTGAGCTTGCCTGCCTCCAAAACTTGATGGTAAGATTCTATTGCTGAAGACACCACATACTTTAGTCACAGAATGTAGAGAAATTAAGCTGGTACATGGAAGCTTCATCCCTACTGTCTAGCTTTCACAGTACTTGTTCTAACACACTACCAAGGGAGAAAAGTTGTCATTAGTCTTACTAGTTGTGAGTCACATGACCTACAGTAACAAAAGGCCTAACATGATACACTCACTGGTACAATAGTGGTGCAAATGTTAGGGGGGAAACCAACCACCTTCTGATCAGCTTTAAGGCCACTCCACATGGTAGAACTCATGCCTGGCACTGTTAATGTGGCCAAGAATCTAAGGCCAGGCAGGTTGTAGGCTCTAGGGGAGAACCTACCGTTATTATTCTGCTGAATAGATATATCAATAGACTGACTCCTAAAGTCCTATCATAGTCATAGGTAAGTGCATCACTCAATCTTGTGAGAGATGTTTCTTAGAAGAGTAACACAGAGTTCCACAACTGGTCAACATGCAGAGAATAAGGAATTGCAGAGGGCTCAGCCCTAAATGGGACATCTGTGTCATACCCCACCTCCCAACGCTCAGAATTATTGCAGAAGTGAGGTGGCAAGAGTGTAAGAGCCAGACACGTGAATGGCAATGGGGAAACAGTGTCTCCTGGGACATTGCCCATGTGGACTGACGGTGTCTGTGACAAGATAAAGTCACACGTAAATCTCAGCATGCAGTGAAGTCAGAAAATCCCACAGCTAGCTGAGAATCTACTGACTGCTCAGAGAAGGAGGGGCCATTTTCTTTAGGGATGTCACCCTGGGGAGGCCGCCCACACTCTGCTGGATGGCTCTGTACCAATGCACATGCTGACAGCAATAGGTGGACTCTAGTTTTTGTTTTTTTTTTTAAGTCAACACATAAAATTTAGAGGGGATAGAGGTGGTGAATACTAGAGCTAGAGGGGATTGAGCGGGAGTGAGTTTGATCAAAACACGTAGTATGCATAGATGTAATTCTCAATAAAAAAGAGAAGAGTTGAAACCAGAGGCTGATGAGGTGACTCAGTGTGTAAAGGTGCTTGCCCCCAAATCTGAGGACCCGAGTTTGAGCCTTAGAATCCACATTTCGAAAGGAGAGAGCTAATATTCCAGCAAGTTGCCCCCTGATTTCCATATTTAAACACATATATTTACATGATTTCTTTTAAAATTTAGGTCAGGTGTGGTGGTTTACTTCTATAATCCCAACACTCAGGAAACTGAGGCAGGACTGGTGTGAGTTCAAAGCCTTCCTGAGGTATAGAGTGAGTTCCAGGAAAGTCTTGGTTATAATGTGAGACCCTGCATTTAAAAAAAAAAAAAAGAGAGAGAGAAATGAAAAAGAAAAATGCAAGGTCCTCTAAAATCAGTGAGTTGTTTTTTTTTTTACTCCTGTTAAAAGGTTTCAGAAAGTCTCTCTCCCTTTGTACCTTTTGAAACACGTTCCATTTTTCTCCCATGACTTGGCACTGTTCTCTGATTGTCCATTTTCTGGTTTCTGTTTCTTCTGGGAATTCAAGGCATTTAAAGGTCTTTAAGGCTGATGAATGTGCATGATTGCTGTCATTTATGTCTTTGTGCTCAAAGCTCCAATCTGCATTTCCAGGATCCTGGCATGCTGCTGGAAATTGAAGGCCTGGAGTGTGAATTAGAAGCTTTGAGACTGGAGAGCAAACTTAAAATATACCTTCGAGGAGCTGTGGAGGTAAAGCCTTAAGCCCAAATCAGAGTTCCCCTGGACCCAGGATCACAGGGGTCAGACTAGCTTTGAGAGCACTGGTACATGGCAGTGAGGTGCCCGCGAGCAGGAAGCTGGAGGCCATGGGGGATGCGGCTGAGGTGTGGGGTTGATGATGGCTCAGAGCATGATGAGTGTGTTCCATGGATTCTGAAATTCCAACCTGGAGCATTTTTACTGGAAAAAACACACCACACAAACCAGAGGTGAATCTTCTCGGGTGGTAAATGAAAGATGCAGGTCCTAATGAGCACAGTCCAATAAGAAACAAACGAACTCTGACCCCACTTGGGGTCAAGAAACACAATGAACCAGAGCTGTATCTAAGCCTTTTGGCTGAATGTCTCATAAAGTGCCCACCACAGAGGAGGTCTGTGGCATTCTCAGAAGGATTGGGGCCCTGGTCTGATGACCTAGAGATATCTTATGCCTAACCCCCTAATCTGCCATCTACCCCAGTTGCCATCCCCAGCACTGGCTTTTCCAGATGGTAACCATAACTAGTTTCCCACCCTAGTCTCACAACCCTCAGCCAGACACTCGCCCCCTACAGAACCAGCTGGACATCGTTAAGAGACTGGATGTCACACTGCTGCGGGCCATCCGTTTGGGTGACCCCAAGACCATCCATGTGCTGTGTACCGCGCAGTGGAACATCTGCCTGCCCCTCCTGCAGCGCAACCTGAGGTACCACCTGCGAAAGCCTCTGACCACCATCGCCGAGATTCTGGAAAAGGTGGACAGGTGGGCACCATTTCTCCTGCGTTATCCCCAGGGGCTCTTAGTGGGGGAGAACCAGGATAGGGATTTTTAGCATTTCAAATAGACAGAGTCCAGGGTGTGTGCACCCTGTTCTCAGCATCATCTGTGGGGCACACAGGTACAAGCACCCAGCTTCACTTGTTCAGCCAATGCTTTTCAGTCACCCAGGCAACCTATATCAAGCAAGACTCCTCATGGCGTAAACAGTGCTCAATCTATCTACCTGTCAGTGTATGGTGGTGGTGATTATCTGGAGAGAGACTTGTAAGTGTGACCTCAACAGCTATTATGGGCATGTTGTGGACAGGCTATCATCACAACCCAAAGACTCTTTCTAAGTGCACCCCCCTTTGCTCACTCCATACTGCAGGATCCCTGTCATTCCACGTCCTCACGAACAGTTTCATGTATCCCTTGACTTCAGCTGTACTGTGGGTGTGTACTTGTATTCAACAGTAGATGCTTTTTATTCCCCTGTGTAAGCAAGTGTCTTTCCTGTGCTATTGATATTCAACTGTCTGTTTTGGTGACCTGCCTGCACAGACCTTGTGTCTCTGCCAGTTTAACACCAAGGTCACGCTGGCTTTATACAATGACTTGTGAGGTGCCATTCTACAATCTCTTTTCAGAGGAGCCAATGCAACTACTTGTCATGTTTCCCATAATCAACAGTGAAACCATCCAGGCCCAGGGTGTGCTTGTCTGGTTGTCTAGATCCTGGGAAGGTCTTCAGCCTGAGACAGTTTATTGTGTCCCCCAATATATTATGCATCCTAATAAACTTATCTGGTGTCAGAGAACAGAACAGCCACCAGACAGACATAGAGGTCAGAAAATGGTGGCACACACACCTTTAATCCTATCACTCGGGAGGCAGAGATCCATCTGGATCCCTGTGACTTCAAGGCCACACTGGAAACAGAGCCAGGCATGGTGGCACACACCAGACTTGAGATCTCATGTCTTGCTTGGGAAAGACACATGCCTTTAATCCCAGGAAGTGATGGCAGGAAACATAAAAGTATATAAGGCACAAGGACCAGGAACTAGAGGCTTTTAAGCTTTTAGGCTTTTAGCAGCAGTTCAGCTGAGATCCATTCGGATGAGGACTCAGAGGCTTTCAGTCTGAGGAAACAGGATCAGCTGATGATTGGCGAGGTGAGGTTAGCTATGGCTTGTTCTGTCTCTCTGATCTTCCAGAATTTACCCAATAGCTGGCACTGAGTTTTTTGTTTTGTTTGTTTGTTTTTATTATTAATAAGACCATTCAGGATTCATCTTACAGACAGTCCCCAAGTCTGGACCAAAATGAGTGAGCCCTTCCCCAGAGCACTGTGTCACCATGCTTGGGTGGTCACATGGCTCATGCTCTGCATCCTGGCTTTTGTTACTTGTAAAGATCCCAGGGAGGGGACCACTGCATGTCCTAGCCAGGGTGTGATGCCACCGCCCTCCCTCTCCATTAAAGCTGTGTGCATGCCTAGCCTGGTATTCTGTGCTGTGTGATGCGGACTCCAGCATGCCTGCTCCCCATGCCCACTGTTGCACAGCTTGTCTACCAGACACTGCTTTGAGGTGAGCAGCCTGGACGCTCATCAGTATGCCTTTCCTGTCTTCCTCCCACCACTGCTCTATCCCCAGGAGCTCGCTGAATGTTCTAGCATTCCTTCTTCCTTCTGGTGGCTTCCTTGCTTTTATGTATCTCTTAGGAGATAGGCTCCTCCAAGGTCACGACTGGGCTCCCTTTACCTAGCACAGCCTGTATAAGGCACTCAGTTCCCACCATCCCTCTCTCCGCCCATGGAGATGCCAGCCTCATGCAAACCATGGGGCCACTCCACAGCTAATCTGTGCCGATTGCTGGCACTCTTTTCATTCCTGGAAAACATGGCCTCTTACATTCACCTCATCATTGCAAATTCCAGGATCAACTCCTTCTTCCACAGAGCAGATTTCTCCAGCTGGAGGGGCACCCATCCTGGAGTGCAAGGCATGACTGGTGGACACCCTCAGCCCTGCTGATCTGAACGGATCCCACACCCTCAGTTTCAGAAACTGTTGCTTGTTACTGGATGCAGGGTTGGCTGACACACTGTTCTTTAAACACCTTTCAGAGGGTTTTTCTTCCCATCTCCATCATCTCTGATGGAAAGTCCAGTGCAGTGTGGTTCTCTGTGTGCCCTCTTTCCCCTCCTGTTTTTAAGCCTGTCTCTTTAATCTTTCAGCATGTTGATTAGAATATCCCTAGGAGCCCTTTAAAACTTTAATATAATTCAAGTATGTTAAATGACACTTTTATAAGATCTGGGGAGTTATGAGCTATTGTTTCTTTGAGTACATTCCAGAAATGGGATGCTAGCTATATACATGCAGAATGTGGGTTGTTCCTCACAGTTCTTGGACACTGCTTGGATTTTTTAATTCTTTTGATCTCCATTCTTCTGATCAGGCCATTTCTATTTCTAGGCTCACGATCTTCCTGGCTGTCTACTCTGCCACCATACTTGTCTAGAATGGTTCTCCTTTCCCTTACCACAGCTTTTGGGTCTCGTATTTACTTGTTTCCACTGTTTTCATTTTTTGTAAGCAGATTCATGACATGTATATTGTGATATCTACTTTCAAAGACTTACCTGCAAAACCCAACAGCCAGCCTACCTGTGTCTTGACCCTGTGACCTGACCCTTCCATCTTCTGGCATTACCAATGACTAGTGATTCTGTGATAAGCATTGCAGGTGGTATCCTATGGAATCTTGCATTTTTGTTTGTTTAAGTAGTTTGTAGACAATGTGGCCCTGACAAGCTTTCAAATTGTTATATAAATCAGGTTGGCCTCTAGCTTGCAATGATCCTCTTGCCTCTGTTTCCCAAGTACCATGAATGCACCACCATGATTGCTGCTGTTTTAAAAGAAGTGTTGTTTTAGTTTTCATGGGCAGATCAATGTTAGCTGATGGTCTTAAAATTACATTGGCTGTCCACCTTGCTCTAATGTACCTCTGGGGGTCCAGGTGTTTCCTACACCCATCCCAAAGAGAATTTACCTATGATACAGGCTTTCTTCAGGCTAAGCTTTGTGTTTTGGCTGGAGGAAGAGGTACAGAGATCCCTGCTGTTCAACAGGTCTATGCTCTTACTGCTGCCTGCTTAGTCAGTGGCCACCTGCTCTGCCTCTCAGGAGCCCATGGCTACTTCCTTCACGAGTCTCCTTCCAAGGGGCCCCGATTTTATGCTATCCAGCATCAGTGCCTAGAAACAGCTGCCCTCTTATTAGATCGTTTTTCAGATGCTATGGGTGACTGAGTGACTTTATCATAGTTGGAAACAGAAGCAACTGGAGCCTTGGGTCAGCTATCTGGCTTGTTTTCAGGCTGTGAACTCTGCTGATTGTGGTTTTCATTTCTGGTCCCCTGTGGGCTTCTCTTATTCCATCCACAGTAGGTGCCATGGTGCCCCAGATCCCTGCTCCTTTGGGTAGCAGAGCTCTAACGCCTGTTACCGCAGGCTCTCTCCACTTCTCTGCACGGTCTCATAGTAGTTCTATTACCCCGGAGGTCAGGAGAATGTTATTATCACTTTTCTTTCTCCATCCAGCAGTCCGTAGGTTGTTAGCTCTGTGTCCTGTGGCACTGCTTGAGGTGTCTTCCCCCCCCCCATCACTACTGCATAAAGCTTTTACTCAGGTGCAGAGGCTTCTCCAAACCTGGCTGAGCTCCAGCCAGAATGTGGCTAAGCCTCCTGGGCAAACTTCCAGTGTAGCCATCAGAGTAGACACAATGGACTGCAGCATTGACACCAAATATATTCCAGGAGACAGAGGAGCATCACAGTAGAGAGCAGGGTGGCAGTGATGTCTGGGTGGTCATGGGAAAGCTGAGTTTGCCCTGGTGCTCATGTCACAGTAGGAAGCACCGCACTAATCTTTTCTCTGTCTGCTTCTTCTCAGCCTGGGCCCAGGGCTCAGTGAGCTTGTCTCCAGCGGCCTAGAACAACCACTGTAGATTTTCTCTCCCTTTGTGAGGTTTCTAGACAAGACAGGAAAGAGGCTGGAGAGCAGGGCTCTGGGTAGCCCTATCATCCCATGCCTCTTGCTGGTGACTAGACAAAAGCCCCACAGGCACACTAGCAGCCCCCCATTGCTTCCTCACATGTGCTGTTCTCTCTAGCCTCATGACCCTGATGCGCTGCCAAGTCCACATGGAGTTGGCATATATTGAGCAGGATGAGGACCGTCTGGAGCCCGCCATGGAGCACCTGCAGAAGGCCATGCGCCTGGACAGCCTAGGCCTCTACCAGGACAAGATGAAGATAGCCTACAACCGGCTGCAGTTGTGTACAATGCTGTACCAGTCCCCTGACCGCCCCGAGGACAAGGCCACTATGGCCATTGAACAGGTACAGACCCAACCCACTGTGGGGCCAGCCTTCAAATGAAGAGGCTAAGGGGGAACCCTGGGACAGAGAGAGCCTTAGGGACCATGCCGACCCAAGCATGAGGCCCAAGCTTTGCTACCCAAGGTCTGTCTGGCATCCAGAAGGCCTGTGGGAGCTCTGTTGCCTGAGGGTGGAACCATAGCATACCTTGAGAGTCTCAGCTGTCCCAGGGGAGGGGCTACCTCAGACATTTGTGCATATGATACTGTCCGCAGGCAAAGAAAGCCACCCTGAAAGACAGTGCCCGGAAGAAGCGTGCACTCCTGGTGAATGCAGGCCTGGCCCTCGCCCCTGACACCTTCCAGATCGTGCTGGACAGTGAAAATGAGGCCAAAGGTTAAGTGCTGCCCTTGACCTCACTGCCCTTGACCTTGTGACACACCATATTAGTCTCTGGAAGTACTAGAGAAGGATTGTGTCTACAGGTGGCTATTAGTAGCAGTGCATCACAGCCAGAACTTAACATCACTGTTCTAGATGCTGGACATCTGTGACGGGGATGTGATGGGCTGGTCTTTGTTGGTGCCATCTCCTATGGCTTGTAGATAGTCATCTTTGCTTTCTGTCTTCACTGGCTGTCATATACGTCTACCCCAATACCCTCTTTGTACAAGAACTTAGCCATAGAGTGAACTTAGGGCCTCCTGATGGTCTCTTCAACCTTATCACCTATTCAGACCCCATCTCTTGAAAACAAGGCTTTATTTTGGAGTCCCAAGGGCAGAGCTTGGAAGTAGCCTGTCTGGGGATACAATTCAGCCCACAGTACCATCCAAAGAACCAAGATGGCAGCTCTGGGTGCTCTTTGTACCAAAGCCAAGTATATTTCACTTTACCTGGGCCACTTACTTTGTCCTCAGGGTAGAAACAGGGTTGTACTATATCCTAGTTATGGCTGCTGAGCCCAGCTCTCAGGGACAACCAGCAACTCTGGCTAGGCAGTGCCAATGTCGCTGGAGCCACAGACAGGTCTTAGTCGGTGGGGGCGCCCTCCTGGAGGTCCCTCCACCACAGCTCTGACAAAAAGTGTTAGAGGGATGTGAGCCTTGGAGATGACAGTTGAGTTGGCTATAGTCCATGTCGTGGGCCCAAGGCAAGGGGTGAGAAAGGGAAGATGGAGTCATGGCCCTGCGCTGGGATGGAAATAAAGCCCTTCTGGCCCAGGAGCTATCTTTCTGGCTCCACTGTATCCTTGCGCCTTGTTGTGGCTCTGGTTTGAGCAGCTGTAGGTCTGTTGACATGACATGGCTGGGCCTATCCTACTTGGTTGGTTCATTTCATTAGATAAACATACATAGCTGACCTAGAGTCTGCATTTTCACTGGGGGGACATAGTGCCAAGCTGGCACCTGTAGGAGATGCTGAGGACTCAGAAAGGCGGGGGACTCAGGACCCCAGCAAGTCAATATCTATGTTATAGATGGCAGCACAGAGGATGCAGGAGGTCACCTGAGAGGAGATGCTTCCCCCTCCCCCTGCCAAAGTCCCCGTTTCCTATCTGGTGTCTCCTGTGCCTGGCTCTGCACTGGACAGCTGGTTCTCACTGTGAAGTGGTGCTCTGGGTGGGCGTTCATCTTAGATCTGGAAGAAGGGCAGTGGTTCAGAACCTCTATCTACATCAAGCAGACATAACGGTTGAGCTTGGAAATGAATAGTGGGTGCTGCCTGAGAGGTCAGGATATGGGGGACAGGTCAGAGGCCTGGTGTTTCTGAGCTAATGTAGGCTGTCTCTGAGGGCTGGAAGCTGCACACACTCCATAATAGCTCAATGTCATTGCTGGTCCAAAAGCACTAAAGATGCCCTGGTGTTGGGGCCCCTTCATACCCCTAGAATGAGCTCAGCTGTCAAAACCTCATTGCAGACCTTGGTCTCATTTGCCTGGGTCAGCAGCGCTATCCCACGCCCAACCCTGGCCTACCTCCTCAGCTTGGATGTTTCCCGCTTTCAGTTTCCACTGGTAAAACCAGGGGTCGCTTCACCTATCTCTGTGCCAAAGCTCGACATCACATCCTCAGTGTGGATAAAGCTGCTGGACACCTGCGGCGTCTGGGAAATGAGAACGACAAGGAGAGGTGAGCCAGGAAGGAGGAACAGAGGCACATACACAGCGGTGCTGTCCAGGAGGGTCTGTCTGCTGAGGCCTTCATCCAGGCGCTGAGTTCATGGCTACCTGGGGCTCTGTGAGAGAGGTGCACCATGTGCAGCCTCTGTGCTGAGGGTGTGGCTTTTTCCTATGCAACAACTGACCTACTTATTAGGGCGTGCTGGCCACAGCTACCACAGGAGTCCCCAACCCAGGGAGACCCGTCCACACCGCATGCAGGGAAATGAATTGTGGGGGGGGGCATTTCTCATTGTTTCATGACCAGAAGAGTCACTGACCCTGGGGAGAGGACAGCCAGAGAGCTGCACATGACCTTGGGGACAGCCCTAGCCCTGACTTCTGGGCTTTGACCGTATGAATTGCTCCAGCTATGACCCCTGAATTGTGACCCCACTATCCAGGACTGTCTTTCCGTTCACACGCTCAGTCTGTTGCACTTCTGTGTCTCAAGCCTGCACTTGGCACCTGGATGCTGTAATGCTGTAGGGCGGCTCTCCCCTGGAACAGTCCCTCCAGGTGTTCCTAATCTCACCCATGCTCCCTTTTTGCCACCTGGATCTTGATGAGCAGGATTGCGATTTGGGCTGAGCTGGCCAAGGTTGCCTGGAAGCAAGACGTATGCGATGTCTGCCGCACAGCAACCCGCTTCTGCCTTCTGTATGACAATATGAAGTCAAAGAGGGCCTCAAAGCTAAAACGAGGTGTGTCCCCTTGGCATGTGGGTGGGCTGGGATTTAGGGTTTCCTCCACCTCTGGGAGCTGTGGCAACCACAGCACCTCCGAATCAGCCAATCCCACCAAGGGACACCAAGCAAAGAATGCAACCCAGAGCCAGTTGGCCACTTCCTGGCTTTATATCCGCAAGGTCAACCACAAAGGCTTGAAAATATTGGCAACAAAACAAACATCTATGCTGAGTGTACACATGCAGGTTCCTGGCCATTAACCTTGAACACTGCCCTTTAATAGTGATCCACACAGTGCATACATTGCAAATGGTATCACCGTCCACTGTAGATGATATCTAGTTCAAAGGAGGATTGTATAGGTTCCATGTGTACATGACACCATTTTATAAAAAGGACTGTGCCTCAGTACCCCTGGGGGTCCCAGCAATACTGAGTGGCAGCTATACTTAAAACTGACCAATAGTGGCAGTGAGGGTTACTGGGTTATAGCAACCCATGCTGTCCTTCTTGAAGGACTTGTCCCACAAAGAGCTGGGTAGAGATTTGGGCAACAGGTTGATGGGGAAGGAACTGCTGTGTTTTTGCTTGTTCAAAAAGAGCCTATCTTTCCCTGCTGATCTTTCCTCAGGGAAGAAGAAAAAAGGCACCGACAGCTCCGTGCATGATGGGGGGCCCTCTGAGGTGGTCCTACAAAAGCGTATGTCCCCTGACCTACTGAGGAAGATCGCGGAAGTGTCATTCCTCAGTGCTGAGGTGCGTCGTAAAGGTCTTGGCCATTGTAGCTGCTGGTGTTGGTGTGGCCATTAACATACCAGAGAGACTTTGTCATACAGGCGGGGCTCCCCTCAGCACACACATCTGTAAACAAAACTGTACATTAGGGAGACAAAATTAATTCAGTGCTTGGAAGGCTGCATGAGAAAAGTGTGAATTGAGATGCATTGTGGTGTGTGTTGGTGTCTATTTTTTGTGGGAAATAATTTCTGAATTCTAGGTGTGAGGTTGTATTTGGGGATTGAACTTGGAGTTGACTTGGGAAGCTCTTGAAGGAGGTGTGATCTCTGCCATATGACTCTGCAGGCTCAGCAGAGGCTCGGGCTGGATCTTGGTTCCCCAGAACCAATAGGCCTGCTCCTTTACAAACGGGGTGCCGAGACCCAGGGCCGGACCTGCCCAAAGCTAAACACATATATTGTGACCTAGCTGTATCCAAAGCCCTTGATGTGAGCTCTTGGCTCCCCACACCTGTGCCAATGTCAGAGGTAACCTTAGCTGTCTGTTTTGACTTCACAGTGGTACAGCATCTCCTTTGGTTTCACTCAGTGCATACAAAGCAGAGGCTGGGGGCACTCAGCAGTTTATTCCATCAGAGTCTAGTGACACAGCATGACCCACGACAAGCCCTGTGCTCAGGTAGCAAACTGCCAGGCAGCAGTGCAGAGAACAGACATGCAAGGAGACCAGTGGCTGAGAATGACTAACTGGTCTGCCAGCTAGGGGCTGGCCTGACCCACGTCCTCCCACCCCACCTACCTGCCCGGTGGGCTTTGCAAAAGCCCTTGATGTTGCAGAGCAAGTTTGGGAGGCTTCAGAGAAACGAACAGTCAGCCAGCTGCCATGGGAGAACACGAAGACTGTTCTGCCTACCTGCCAGAGTGTGATGATGGGTGTAAGCTGTGCTTCGGAAAGAAGCCCTCTCTTCTTGGGATGTACGGATTGGCAGGCTGTTGAGGCAGCTGGGGTGTGGAGGTGCATCATGCACTCTTTATTCGTGTTTAACTTTTTCAAAAGAAGAATGTTCTATGTGTTCCCCCAGTGCGGTGGTCTGCCTTGCTGTGACCTCTATGACTGTAATTTCCTCACAGGCCACTGTCCACTTGTTGCGCTTGGAAGGTGTGGAACTGAATAACCGGGCCATCCCGCCTGAGGACTTGAGCCAACACCCAGCTGGCTATGTGCCTGAACCACCAGATAGCAATCCAGAGTGGATCACATACAGGTGGGTCAGAGTCCCAGCCACCATGTAGACCAGCGGTTCTCAACCTGTAGGTCAAAACCCCCTTGAGGTCACGTAGCAGATATCCTGCATATCAGTTGTTTTCATACTACATTTTTCAACAGTAGCAAAATTAGTTATGAAGTAGCAATGAAATAATTTTATGGTTGGAGGTCACCACAACATGAGGAACTGTGTTAAAGGATCACGGCATTTGGAAGGTTGAGGACCACTGCTCTGGACCAAGGATTGAAGAACTGCTTTGTTTGTCCAGACCTAGTTGTGGATGAAGCAGGATATATATACATGTTCGAGCCTAGGCTGTTTGTAAGCCACGGCTAAGAGTGGCTTGGACGAATCAAACTGTAAAACAAAACAGAAGTCGCATGAGGGGAGCAGCACCAAGGCAGTCTGTCTAGACTCTGGGTCCCTGGCCTATACAGACGGCCTGAAACACCCTCCAGACCTAGGTGGAGATGACCCAGAGAGCCCACACTCACTTCTGCAGTGGTGTTTGGGATGAGGAAGGGGGAGGCTGGATGTGGAGCTGACTGCTGCACCGTGTGTTGTTTCAGAACCTGGATAGAAAGCCTGTCACAGTATGCCATGAGCAACTGGCTGCGTGCTGCAGAGATTGGGCAGGAGATAGGGGAATCCTGGATTGTGCAGAACGCCGTGGTCTATGTTTTGAACCACAACCGTCATCTCATCTTGGCCGGGAGGCAGAAGGAGCTGGTGGATTCCCTGTGTCACCTCCTCAACACCCTCAAGGCCACTGACTACAAAGGGTGGGTGTGGGCACCATACATGTTTATGTTTGGGAGTCATAGGTGTGGGCTCAGGCATGACCATTGTGGGGGCAATGAGTTGAGAGACTAATAGGCATGGGTAAGACCTGTACACAGAGGAGGCACTCAGCCTGCACTTGGATGACATGGCCTCCGTGACCCAGGATACTCACAGCAGCTTCACTGCCCTCTGCCGGCTCTGCTCCAACACTACTCTTTGATGGCTCTGCTCTAAGCCATTGAAGAGTTCAGCAGAGACCCAGGCACTCTGTCAAGTAGCTCAGTGGTCATCCCACCTTGGGCTGGGGGTGGGGAGATGGTGGGACTCCATGACTATGTGGTTCTTATCCAGAAGACATTAGAAGTCTGAAAGCATCATGTTAGGTTGGGTTTGAGGCTTGCCTGGTCTACAAAGTGAGTCCCAGGCCAACTAGGGCAACATAGTGAGAACCTGTCAAGAAGGAAAGAAAGAAAAGGAAGGGAGGGAGGGAGGAGGGGGAATACACTAGTGCTCGGGGCACTCATCCCTGGTCTATGTTAACCCTCAACCATCCTCGCATCTTGACTGGGAGGCGGAAGGAGCTGGCGTGGTGCTGCGGGGTTCTGCATGGGGCTAAGCTCTGCCCTGCCCTGGCTGTCACAGTTCTCATGCCACACCCTCCAGGGACTCGGTTATGCTCGTCACGCTCTGTGATGCCCTGGCTCGAGGCCTGATCATCAGCTGGATTCCCATCCAGACACCCGAAAAATCGAAAAGGAACATGCGCCCTAACTTCGTTCATGTTCCACTGGAGTCGTCGGCCTCACCTGAGATCAGAGCGGCACTGGAGGTACTCCACCTGGCAGTCCAGGGACGGGCCATCAGGTGGGCCGTGGGCAAACTTGATGCCCGGGCATGGAGAGCCATGGGGAAGGCCAGAGGGAGAAGGGCTCAAGGACCACTCTTAGATCTTCCTCGTGATGAAGACACCCTTGTTTTAGGTCTGTGAGTTCGCACTGAACCTCACTAATGGGAACTCGCCAGAGGATGTTGTCCCCACCAGTGTGCGGCAGCATCTCATCTCCACCTGGGTCAAGTCCAAGCAGCTACTGCAGCAGCAGATTGGGCAGCGACTGGGCACTGATGAACAGGTGGGTGCTGAGGGCACCCTGGGGGGTTAGGACGCACAGACTGCCTTTCCCTGGCGTTCTCATTATGGTCTTAAATGTGGCCACCATTGCTGGAAAGGGGGTGTTTCCACCTAGTAAAGTCTGAGGTTGTTCTCTACAGTTACCAAAATGGCCGCTTTTGAGAGCTGAGGCAAAAAGTCTCCACCAGGTCTGAGCTCTGGACCTCTGGGGTGCTGCCCGATCTCACTGCCACCCATTGACAGAGTCATTGCTTTGACAGGGCACCAGTCCACCCCCAGCACAAGACCTACCAGAACAGGGTCTGGGAAGGAGACAGGAATAGTATGAACTCAAGAACCCCCATCATGACCCTGACCCTGCTGCAGCAAGTCCATCACTGTGCAGAGCTAGAGGGAGGGAGCAGGGGAGGGCCCAGGCAGGAATATTTATACTGGGCCAGACAGAAGGGGTTAATGGGACATTCCCATACCAATAACCTCCAGGGATCAGCAGCCTTCTCCCTCTAGAAAGCCCTCCTTAGAGGGCAGACAATACTGTCTTCAAGGCTCAGGAATATACAGACTTCATTCCTCGTTGCCTCAGAAGATGGTGTAGGTAGTGTTGATTCTTACCAAAATAGCCTAAGATATCAACACTCCACATTCTGTGGTCTGGCTGTCTCCTGACACTAATGCTGCACATTAGTTATCTCAAAAATGGTTCAGATAGCCACAGCTTTCCTCCCCTGTCTCCTGGGCGGCTGGACACTTAGCCCTTCTCTCCCTCCAGAGTACCAATGAGGACATCAATGCCATCACCAGAGTCCTTGTTGCCCTTGAGATGTACTCGTGCAATGGACTGGGCCTCATGGACTTCACTCTTCCCCCGCTAGCCCAGGTTAGTTTCCCCAGGTATCCCAAGAGGTGAGTCAACAGCCCCCATCCAGGAGAGATGAGGAAGCTGAAGCCTAGGGTCCTGCCCGAGGCAGTCAGAACTCAAACCCACATCCACACTACAGCTCCCTCTGCCTCCCACAACTCTCTTCCCTCAAAGCACACATGCCTGGCTTTTGCATGGAATAGTACTTTATACCAGTGTGAGGAAGATGCTTCTCTGGGTGGCCTTCCTGGGTCCTACTTCACCCCAAGACCTCAGCACAGGCAGAGGCATAGAAGAGGACAAGCATGCTATGTGTGACAAGTTTGGTGCTGCAGCCAGGCATCACAGGTTGGTGGTCTGTCTAGAACTGCGTATGTGTAGAAATCCATGACTACAAACATCGCAGGATGGATGAAACTCAGCAAGCTGGCAGCATGGTCATTGTTGAGGGCCACAGACTCTACATTAGTCATTGTCACTAATGTGATGTCCTTCTCCCCTTCTTCACGTGCTGGAAGGTGATGAAAATGGCTTCTGAGTGCAACTGGTCAGAACCCCTGGTGGAGCTGCAGACCCTGACCCGCCTCACCCACTTTGCCTATGTTGCCCACGACCATGAGATCACTATGGCATGTTCTCATAATGCCACACAGATGGGCCTCAAGCACCTGAGGTTGTTTGACAGGTAAGTGACCTCCACGATGGTGTCCTAGAGGCATACAGTAACATAAGCAGAGTGAGGAGCGTGTGCCCCATGCCACAGAGCAGGGCCCGGAGATGCAGCCCTGCAGTGCAAGGGATAGCTGGCAGGAATCGGACTGCCACGACCCTTCATCTGCTGGCTGTGTGTGCTACAGGACAGCACAGTGACCAGCCCACAAAGCTGGGTATTAATGGGGACACAGAAGACACATGGGTCTGTTAGGAGGCCTGTGCAACAGCTATCTGTGTGTGATAGATAGATAGGAGCTGATGGTTCTCTTAGGTGAGGCAGTTATGATAAAATACCACAGCTGAGGAGGCCTAAGAAATGGGGATTTGTGGTTCATGGCATAGAAGCTGGATTGTTCAAGTTCAGGGCATGGCAGTTGGTGTCTGGTGAATAATGTCACTGCCTAGTTCAAAGATGGCCACTTCACAGGTGGAAGAGGAAAGACACACTTCCATCTTCCTTTGCAGAGCAGGAGTCCATCCTGAGGCTCCAACCCCTACACTTCACTGCCTTCATCTTCCAACAGCCCTTCCACTAACGCCGTCACCCAGGGAATCAGATGTCAGCATGTGACTTTAGGGAACGTATGTGGTTCTCAGATCAACCATGTTCCAATCCTGATGCAGACAGCTTTGTCCAAGTGATCTGGGGACAAACAAATGCATCAAATATAATCTCAGTGCCCCTGGACGGGCCATCACCTGGCTTGTTGGATGGGAGTCAGCTCCTTTGTCAGGTCTCCCATGGCAACTGCTGGAGATAGCCAGTCACCAGCTGCATTAGTCACTTTTCTCATTGCCGTGAACGGATGAGAAGCAGTCCACGGGAGGAAAGAGTTATTCTGGTTCACGGTTTCCAGGTACAGTCCATTACGAAGGGAAGGCATGGCAGCAAGCTGCTGGAAGGCAGCTAAAGTGTGCGGCTGGGATCCCTCACCGTGTGTTTTATTTGGCAGAACAGGAAGCAGGGAGCAGACAGGGAGTAAGGCCAGGCCACAAAGGGCCTGTCCTCAATGACTGGCTTCCTCTAGTGAGGAAATGCAGCCCCTTATAGATCCCACAACAGTGCCTCCAGCTAGAAACAAGTGTTCAACCACATGAGTGAGTGAGGGACATTTCTCGTTCTACCTACAACACCAGTGAAGCACCAGAACACGCCCCTCTTCCTTCAGGGTTTCTACAATGTTGCACTATGTTGATCCATGGTCAGAAAACTTAGTCTTTCCTTCTCCTTGAATATGCGGCTGTTGTAAAAGGCAATATTGTAACAAATGGCCATGCAGCCAATATTTTCCTCAGGGCTTTTCTTTTTGGCTTCTTTCCTGAGTTCAATTATCCTGAAAGATAAAGTCACGGCCCAGAGCTATGAAAGGTGCTTCCTTTGCCCAATGGCCAGTTTGGTCAATGGTTACCAAACCCATAGAGTTCTTCCCCATGCCCATGTCTCCAGTCTTGGGCTGTGTC
The DNA here is from genome assembly GCF_903995425.1 of Onychomys torridus. Lineage (NCBI taxonomy): Eukaryota > Metazoa > Chordata > Mammalia > Rodentia > Cricetidae > Onychomys > Onychomys torridus. Next base: position 117,446,956 of record NC_050443.1, on the reverse strand, counting down.
TACCAGCCTTGCTTTATGAGCCCTTGATGCGCTCCTGGTGTGTTGGCAGTATTTATGGGGCATGTAACATACGCCTCCTAGTTGGTCGGACCCTTATGAAAACAAGGCCAAGCATGTGTCTTGTTCACAGTGACAGCTCCAAGGCTATGTTCATACAACTGCTGAGAGTCTGAGAGTCAGAGAGTCTGCAGAGCCCCATGACCTGCAATGTCTGTAAGAGAAGCATTCACATGTCCACACCCTCCTGCACATGCAGGGGCAAGGACATAGCATTAGTATTGAGGAGTAGGGTGCTGTTCCTATGACAAACCTGCTCATGTGGTTCAGGGCCTTTAGAACTGGTTTGTAGGAGGAATGTGGAAGAGTTCATAGCTGTGGGACTGAGAATGCCTAGAAATGCTATAAGCAGAACTTAATGGACCATTTGGTCAGAGTGTAGAACAGCAGACCCCTGAGAGGGATGGACAGAGGAGCACCAGCTCATGAGGTTTTCTAGATGAAGAAGGGCTCTGCTGGGGACCTGGCCACATTCCTGTCCTATTCCAGCAGGGAATCTGGCTGCTTTCCCCGTGTCCTGATCATTTTAGTAAGGCTGAATTCAAAAGTAATGGAAAGTCCGTGATAGCACAATGGCCAAGCTGTGGCATGGGCACTGATCTTAGCCAGATCTACAGTGAGAAGGAGCAACAAGGTAAGAAAAGTGTGCAGTTTGGTGAGGAAAGGACAGGCGGGCGGCAGGTTCCGAACTTGTAGGTATTGTGGTCTGAGCAAAGCAGATGTGTTCTTAATGAGATTGGTGCCATTGGAGAGAAACCTGAAGTTCTGCACTGAGATCGCAGAAAAGGTGTCTCTAGAAATGCAAATTCATTTGAAAAGAGGAAAAAAAAAATGACACACAAAGTTTTCTCTGCTCAAAAACAACTGCCTAGGGAAGTCTTTTTCCCAGGTTCAGCCAGGGTGCAGAGACCATCACAGCTATGGTAGAAGGGGACCTAACTACATCTCAGGCTAACATCAGAACTCGGCGATGTCCACATGATGCTGGTTTTGTAGGCAGGCAAAATGCAAGAGTGAGAGACTTACAGAGGCTTATGTCCAAGTTCTGGAAAGCCATGAGGGCCAGACAATGTGTGACAGACTTGTGTCTCTTGAAGGGAGATGCTGAGAAGCCATCCCATGGAATGTGAAAGTGTTGCTTATGTTGCAGTAGGGCCCCTAGGCTGTTGGAGATGCCAGGACCACAGGAACCCACTGAGGAATGCTGTAGCACAGAGTGGAGCTAGCCTGACAGAGGAACTACATGTATTGCAGGCGCAGAATTGGAGGTTTGGGTTCCTTGGCGCTGCTGAGCCCATGTGATTCATTATGATGGTAATTCCAGATGCTGAGTGTGAGCTGCAGGGTTTGGCGGTGCTCTGTGGAGTCTGTCTTTCTCTGACTGTGTTTCTTTGGGAATGTTTGCTCTGTGTCATTGTCTATCAGAAGTTTGTAACTTTTAGATTGTATTTTTAGGGACTCATAAGTGAGAGATTGCCGGAGTCTCAGAAGAGATTTGGGGCTTTTGAAGCATTGATCTGGTTAAAACTATAAGGACTTTGAAAGTTAGAATGGCTTTATTTTCCATCATGAGATGGCCGTGAGACTGGGGGCGGGGGCAGGGGCGGGGGCCCAGTGATGTGTGAACACAAGGGGAATAGGAGATAGCTTTATTCTGAGCCGAATGTGAGTGGCCATGGCCTGGAAACAGGGCTCCAGGTCAAATCGCTCTGAATGATATGTTCTTCCTTGAAAGCACTTGCACTGTGTTAGTCATGGAACAAAAGCAAATCCTAAATCTATGTATTGACTGAACACACTGGTGGGGACATCAGGAAAGCAGGTTACAGCAAAGCAAGGAACTCTGCTCTCTGAAGACATTCTTCACGTTTGGGTTGGCAGAATCCAGTGTCTTTTATATTAATACATTTCAAAGGTTTCCCTATAGTTAGGAGCATGTTAAGTCAAGTACTGAGATGGCAAATGAATGGCTATTAAGAGGACTAAGGATAGCCCAGGATGATTTTGACTTTGGATCTGCAGCATTCCAAGTCTCTACAAGCATGATGTTCTAACCAGTCAGTCCTATAGAATTTTTAACATTTCCCCCCCTTGGAACTTTAGTTCACAGGTAGGATATTATGGCTTAAAGTGATGTGTTTGGGTGTCTAAGTTGATAATAGGTAGGTTTGTCGTGGTTAATTTATTTCAATTGCCAGCTTGATTGCATTAAGACGCACCTAAGGCATCAATGAGGCAGACCCCCGGGGGTGTCCTTGAGGGTATTCTCAAACAGGTTTAACAGGAGAAGACTCATTTTGAATGTGGGTAGCATCACTCCATGGGCTGGGGACATAGACGGAATTTCAAAGGGGGTCAGAGAGGGGCAGGGAGGAAGCCAGTGGTGCACCAGTATTCATCTCTCTCAGTTTTCTGGTTGTGGGTCAGATCCGTGTGGCCAGCTGCCTCCTGCTCCTGGCTTCCCCTCTATTGCACGGATTATACACATAGTGATAAACTGAGTCACCAACTCTGAGGCATCAGTATCACATTAAAGGAAGAAAGAAAAGTGCCTCCCCTTGGGGTCATTTAACCAAGAGTGAATCCAGATTTGAGTTATCTGCTTCATGCTCCCTGTGTCTTCTGCCCTCTGTCTGTCTGTGTCTGAATCTGAGCCTGCCTGAAGACTGTGTCTGTCCCCGGTATCCATCTGCTCGGTCTGGCTTCCCTCTATCTTTACTGAACAGCACAGAGAGCCCCACCTGGGAAAGGAATGGGATGCTTCACAGAAATCTTTAACAGAGTCTTACAAGGGGTCAGGTGTTACTTGAATGTTAAAAGGTCTTTTAATAAAAATCCGGAGCCAGATATTGGGGTAAATACTGAAAGATCAGAGAAAGCAAAGGAACAAGCCACCTCCTCAGCCTGAAAAGCCTCTAACTGAAAGGGAGGCTTCTGCCGAAAAGCCTTTACTTCCTGTCTCCTCACACCTTATATACCTTCCTCTGTCCAGCCATCACTTCCTCAGATTAAAGGCGTGTGTGCTTCCCAGGACTGGGATTAAAGGTGGGTGCCACCACTGCCTGGCTGTTTTCTCTCCTAGAATGAATCAATCTCATGTAGTCCAGGGTGGCTTTGAACTCATAGAGATCCAGATGGATCTCTGCCTCCCCAGTGCTAGGGAGGTATGTGCCACCAATGCCTGGCCTCTATGTTTAATCTAGTGACTTGTTCTATTCACTGATCTTCAGGCAAATTTTTTTGTTTTGTTTTTGTTTTTTGTTTTTGTTTATCCGGAGCTGAGGACCGAACCCAGGGCTAGGCAACTGCACTACCATTGAGCTAAATCCCCAACCCCATTCAGGCAAATTGTATTAGGGTACACAATATATCACCACAATCAGGTCTCTGGTTCCAACTGGCCCAGACAACAAAAATAGTTGTTTATCAATTAATATCCACAAATGGTGGCTTTCAACCTTTATCATAGGTTTTAGGGAGTGGCTCTCAACCTCTGTATTTGCTACTTTCAACAAATGATACACATGCATTGTTTGGGTCAGGGACATGGAAGAGTACATAGCTGAAGAATACAGTTATGCATTGACTTAGGTTGGAAAAAGACTTCATGGAAAATCCAAGGCAGGTAAGGTTGATTGTTCTCTTAAAGGCAGGTTAAAAAAAAAAAAAGCTTGAGTACACAGTGGGGCAGCAATCTTAAGTGACCTCACAGTGGTTAAGGTTGCCTGTGAGATCCAGCAAAAGTTCCAGTCTCTTAGAATGGAGGAGATAAGTTCACAAGATTGCGTCGCCACACACTATGATGGACTATATTCCCTCAGCTGTAAACCAAAATAAGCCCTTCCCTCCTTAACTTGTTCTTATCAGCAATTTGGTTATAGCCACAAGAAAAGCGACTAATACAGTGTCTTCCGGTGCCCTGGCCTTAGCAGGCAGGACCTTTACCATTGAACCATCTCACCCACACTGATCTGGATCTTCCTTAGATCCAGTAGTGAGTTGGAAGGAGAGGTTGGAGGGCAGAGTAGCTAGAGTCCACTTACCATAGGCTCTTCGGGGACAAGGCCCCAAGACAGGGGCCAGGAACATGAGGTGACTACAGATTAGAAGTCACACCCTGAGGAGTCGGGCAAGAGCTGGCAGAGGTGGTCATATTCAACCCAGTGCAAGATCCATGTCTATCACTCAAACGTTATCCTTAGAAGAAATAAACAAATTGGGCATCACTGCAGAAAGGGTCGCTGTGCGCTGTTTGTGGTACTGTGCATAGCCACTACCTGCTTGGGCACAAGAAGAGAGCTGTGCACAGCACCAGGCCAGACTAGCATACTCTTCCGTCTGTGATCCTGAATCAAATCCAATTTATAAAGGAAACCCCTGTAATAAAGCAAAGGTGCCCATGCACACAAACAGCAGTAGGAAACCTAGAGGCTGCAATGTTCCTCCCTGGGCCCTCTGAAGATCTTTTGCAGACCGATGTTGCCCCCTCCTGGTGATTTCTGTCATTGCACCCTACTGGCTGCAAGGGTCAAATTTTTCAACTGCCACTCCCCGGGGCCAGTGTTACATCCTTCCTTACACCGGCCTACCACCTATGAAGAGGGGTTAATTACCACCCAGCCTCCATTTACCTCCAGACCACAAATTCCCATCGTACAGCAGGTGCTGGCAGGCGAAGGGTCAGATGCACCTTCCTCCACTGGCTCCTTGGAACATATTTGGCTGTTTGCTCCAGCAGGTGCCTGTCTTCTAGAGCCCCAGGACCCAAAGGAAATGTTCCCAGAACAAGCATATCACTCACAGAATAAAATCTGTGCTGCTGCCGGGCGGTGGTGGCTCACACCTGTAACCCCAGCACTCGGGAGGCAGAGGCAGGTGGATCTCTGTGAGTTCGAGGCCAGCCTGGGCTACAGAGCTAGTCCAGGACAAACTCCAAAGCTACAGAGAAAGCTTATCTTGAAACCGCCCCACACACACACACACAAAAATCTGTGCTGCTGAGCTGAGCAGCTGGAACATGCCCTCCCCCTCCCACCTCACCCCACCCCATCCCACCCCACCCCACCCCACCCCACCCCCGGCTCTGCATGTGCCCAGACCACAGTTGCACCAGGTTTGGGAACCAGGAGAGTGTCTGGGGAGCTACGGTGCTGCAGGCCGATGTGCCCCTCTGAGTGAAGAGGGCAGCGTGCCTGGGACAAAACTTTTTGCCCAGAAAACAGAGCCTAGCTGAAGACAGAACCCAACAGATAGTTCTACTGGCCCATGGATGGATGGGACCCGACCCCAAACAAGTGGCTAAAAGCCAGTAAGGAGTCTGTCTCATGGTTCTGAAGGGTTCACTGGACTCTGACAATTAGTTCTGGTTTGGGGTCTCTCATAAGGATACTAGAGAGCCCATCAGTCAGGCACCCACAGAGCTGGTTCCCACATCCCCGGAAGTTCTGTGTGGGTGGGCGTCTCCGGGAACTGCCATGGGCCTTGCTGTGTAGTATCTCTGTGAATGCAAGCACTGGGAGTCCATCCCTCAATGAATGTCCAAGATGCCCAGGCCAGATGTTGGCATCTTAGTTCACTGGCAAAGAAGGCCTCAAAAGGTGGAATTACTTGCCCTGTATCATCTGTCAGTTGGGCAGGTCCCTAAGGCACAGGGTGGGGTGGTAATACACCTCCATCTTGGGAAGCACTGCAGGGGCATGGGTGAAAGGGCAGCATTCGCAGTGAGTGGAGCCCAGCATGCACCACTCCCCACCTCTCCCCTCAACTGTTCTGTGCCCTCTCCAGGACTGATGCCAAGCTGGCAGCAGAAATGCTGTGTACTGTGTCCTGCATCCAGGGCCGTAGCATCATGGAAAACCTCAAGGGTAGGAAGCAGCTACGCCTAGCAGCCGCCAAGGCCTTTATAGAGAGTGCCAGGTATGCAACTGCGGATGCACTGGCTGTGTGTGTGTGTGTTGGGGGGCAGAAACTGGTGTAGTGCCACAGCGATGGTGAGGGAGCATCCCTGAGTCCCAGGGAAGGAACTGGGTGGTACCAGTAAGCCTCCAGCTGCATCCCGCCATGCAGCCAAGCTCACAGACTCCAGGGCAACTGGCGGTAGTACTGGAAGAAGCCCAGTGGAGCTGTGAGCTAAGTTGTAGCATGAATCTTAGATGGTCTTATTAATAAAATCAAACCTGGAGCCAGGTATTGGAGTGAACGCTGGAAGATCAGAGAAGCAGAACAAGCCACAGCTACCTGTTCCTCAGCTGATCCTGTTTCCTTAGACTGGAAGCCTTTCAGTCCTCATCCAGAATGAATCTTAGCTGAACTGTTGCTCAAAAGCCTAAAAGCTTAACCAGGCTCTAGTTCCTGGTCCTCACGCCTTAAATACCTTTCTGCTTTCTGCCATCAGTTCCTGGGATTAAAGGCATGAGTCACCATGCCTAGCTGTTTCCAGTGTGGTCTTAAACTCACAGAGAACCAGGCAGATCTCTGCCTCTGGAATGCTAGGATTAAAGGCATGTGTGCCACTATTTTCTAGCCTCTATATCTAGTGGCTGTTCTGTTCTCTGACCCCAGATAAATTTATTAGGGTGCACAATATTTTGGGGGACACAATACCACCACACTAAGTGGATGCTGAGGCTGTCTGGAGGGTCCCTAAGCATTAAAGGGCCTACGTAGCAAGGGGCAGGTAGACACAGCAAGGGCCAGGCTATAAGTGCTGGTCATTACCCTGGGATATGAGCAGCACCTGGCCCAAACAATTTGCCAAGGAGGAGGTATGGCAGACTTACCCTTCCATGGTACCTGCCATACAGTAACAAAGCTGTACCCCCCTGATTGCACTCCTTCCTTACAAAGTCCAGAAACTTCTGGATTGGATGTACCCGGGGAAAGGTGTAGCTGAGCAGCCTGAGCAGCCTACATAACTTTGGATGAGGTATGTCATTTCAGGTTTGGGGGCCTGGCAAACAACAGTTCCCTGGTGATGATGGCTGCCCGGCACTACTGGAACACATGGCTCCCACTTCTGTCCTCACCAAGCAACAGGAAAAAGGCCAAGGGATCCCTCCAGCGAATCATTAACATCATCAACAAGACAGAGACCAAGAAGCAGGTGCCAGAGGGATACAGGCTAGGGTCCTAGGAGGCCTTACCCTCAGGCCTGGCCAGACTCACAGAAAAAGACAGCCTCACAGGGCTCCTATAGAGTTTGACTGCCTTGGGGCCTGCCTTGATTAGGATATGGCCCTTGTGGGACACGACTTTCACTGGACACAGCCCTCATGGGACATGGCTTCCATAGGATATGACCCCCAACAAGACATGACCCACATTGGACATGACCCCCACCAGACAGCACCTTTACAACTTCTCCTGCTGGGTAGTGCAGCATTCTCCAGATCCCAGAGAGGTCGGAGGGTCCAACCTCAGTGGTGGCCTCTAACCTCCTGTCTCCCAGTCCAGAATTCTCTCCCATTCCCTCTTCATTTTAAACAACTTTGAAACAGAAGATTTCCCCTATTCTCAGTTAATCTCTCCACTCTCTGGTTTAGAGTTTTGTTTCTTCTTTTTCTGTTGTCTGGAGAATTAAAGGCAGATTGCTGAGTTGAGATCTTTCTTCTGTATTGGCAGTGTTCACAGCTGTTAGCTGGTCTCTGGGCATTGCTTTCACTATGTCCCAATGCTTTTTCCAATTTTTATTCCACTGATGGAACATCATTGAAAACAACTAGATTATGTTGAGGAAGTAGTCTGTGTGCTATATATGTGTGTATAATGTGGACTGTGTGGGATACATGATATGTATGTGTTGTGCTGTGATGTAGTATGTGGATGGTATATGTTGTATGGTATGTAGCGTGTATTGTATGAAGAGTGGATGGCATGGTGGAGTATGTTTGTATGTATGGCATAGTGTTTGATGTATGCATATGGTGTGGTATGTGCTAGGTATAATATGTGTGTGTGTATATGTGTGTGCACGTACATGAGGTATGTTGGTTACAGTTTGGTATATGTGATGTGGTATATGTGTGATATCATGTGTATGATTATGTGTATATGGAATGTGTGTAGTATGGTATATGCACAATGTAGTGTCTTGTGTATAATAGGAGAATGTGTAGAATTATGTGTGTATGGTGTGGAAGGTTTTGGTGTGTATAGTATATGCGTGATATGGTCTATGTGTGGTATGGTGTGTGTATAATATGACACACAGTGTGTTATGCATGTGTGGTATTGTGTGCATGTGGCATGTATGGTGTATGTGCTCAACATTTTGTGACTTGATAGTTCTGAAATTTTGCTATGATTTCTGTCTTTCATTTGTTCATTTTTACGATACTAACGAGAAACAAGATGGAGGAACAATCAGTCCCCTCCAACATGTGCTGTTTCTTTGTTTCACTTAAGGAGACAGAGAAAACACTGCTTCTGCACCAGTGGCCAACAGCTGATTTCCAGGGTGGAGGGACATCACCTGAAGGCCAGTTCCTTCCAGGTTGGTAGCTGTGGACCAGTGAGAAAGAGAGTTCTGGAAACTAGCGTACTCCATGTTTTACATGCTGTGTCGTTACACAAGGCACCACGGTCAGGACTATGCCCACAAGTCCATTTGCTTCTTGCCTGATGTTTTCCCTTAGGAGCCTACAGAAGCCTGCTCTATAGAGAGAGCACCCAGGGTCCTCCATCCTACCAATGTGGAGAACCTTCATAGTCTAGCCCTTGGCTGTGCTGATAAATGAGTCATCTCCTCCTCCTCCCCTCCTCCTCCCCCTCCTCTTCCCCTCCCCCCTCCCCCTCCTCCTCTCCCTCCTTCTCCCCCTCCCCCTCCTCGCCCTCCTCCTCCTCTTTTTGTTTTTTGTTTTTTTCTGTCTAGCCCTGGCTCTCTTGGACCTCTCTCTTTGTAGACCAGACAGTTCTCAAACTCACAGAGATCTGATGCCTCTGCCTCCTAAGTGCTGGGATTAAAGGTGTGCACCACCACCGCCCAGCTTCATGTCATCTTAATTACATTTGCTACCATAAAACATTTGGAGATGCACTCCTCAGCAGAATGATGAAAGGGAAACTCTCTAACCACAGACCAGCAGAACTACGTTTAGTATTGTTTCAAGATTTTGAAAAGGATATATTTTCTTCTCATAATAAGATTCTCTGTCAATGGGCAATGGTGCACGTCTTTACTCCCAGCACTCAGGAGACAGAGGCAAGGCAGATCTTTGAGTTCAAGGCCAGCCTGGTCTACAGAGCAAGTTCCAGGACAGTCAGGGCTACACAGAGAAACCCTGGCTGGAAACAAACAAAATGAAATAAAACAAAACAAAAATCAAGAGCCCAGTGCATATTTGGCAGCTCTTCAGCACTGTGAGATAGAATAGTGGACCCTGCCTTGAGCATGTTAGAGTCTACTCACAGGTAAAATTTATTAAAAATTAACACAAGTGTGGCCTTGTGTAAACAAACATAGCATACTGAAGCCCCAGAGTTTAGAACATTGACAAACATTTCAAGAAAAACAATACAGATAACATAGTCTGCAAAGCAGGCCTGCCTCAGACTCCAGGGGGATGTGGGGACTGGTTGAGGCAGTTTGTTAACTATGGTGTCAGACAGAAGCCGGAAGTCAAACTACTATCACCCAGGAAACCATCGTAAGCTAGGTCAGGAATTCCACGGCTTTAAAATCTTTCATTCTGTTGCTGCAGGGATAGCTCAGCTGTTAAGAACACTTGATGTTCTTCCAGAGGACCCAGGTTCAATCCCCAGTACCCACACAGTGGTTCACAACCATCTGTAACTCCAGGGCATCTGATGTCCTCTTCTGGCCTCCATGGGCACAGTCATACATATGCAAGTGAAAAACCCATACATATAAACAAAACAAAACAAAACACCACCAACAAAACAACCCTCTCATTCTGGGCCAGGTGTCATACACCTTTAATCCCAGCACTTAGGAGGTAGAAGCAGGCAGATTGCCATGAGTTAGAAGCCAGCCTGGTCTCCGTAGTGAGTTCTCAGCCAGCCAAAGCCACATAGTAAAACTTCCAAACAAACAACAACAAAACCACCTTCTACTCCAGATACACAGCATCAGAAGGTGGAATCAGGCAAACAGAAATTCTGTAGAAAGAGGCATATTTTCAAACAGACAAAAAATTTACAACTGATAAGAAAGGCAGAAAACTAAGGAATAATGATGTGGGAAATCCTCATATCCAGTGTGTCAGCTGTGGGAGGTCAAAGACCCATGGACTATCAGTGCTAGTCAGATGGACTATCAGTGCTAGCTCAGGCTCGGCTCTCCCAAGCCTTGCTCCCTTTCCCCAGCATGCACTCTGAGGCTTGGAACTGAGCCTCCATGTAAGGACAGAACAGAAAGGAAGTCCCCTGTCCCTGCTGCTGGATGGCTGGGAGGTTTGGCAAGCAGGGTCTCTGCCCTAAGTCTTTTACCCATTGGTTGGTGAAGCATCGGGTGGACAGGGGTATGTACATGGTACACTTCAATACACTCAACAAGGAACCAAGATGTGGAGTCTGGGCTATGTAGGATTAGGAATGAGCATGCACATAAGCATCCCTTCCGTTCCAGTGCAGCTGGCAGGTTCAGTTAACAAACTCAGATAATAAAGGAACTATGAGGTCTCCAAGTACCCGAGGTTAGCCAGTTTTTCCAGCCCACTTTGGGTTAGGGGAAAGCTAGCAAAGCCACCAACCTCAGCAGTACCTCAGCATGTGGCATGAACGTGGGTGTGTTCAGTCCTCGACCCAGCATCCCTATGCTCCGAACACTCAGCGTGAGAACCATGACAAAAGGAGAAGGAGGACCCTGATGACTGTGGCCAGCAAGACCCACCTTCTCACGCTCAGTGGCAGGGTTGTCCCTGAGGATGTGGGACAAATTTGGTGGCAAGGCCCGCAGCCTTCTCTGAATGTTACTGGGAACATGTAACATACAGAAGGAAGACGAGATTTCCATTTCCTTGTGGCCATGTTGTTTACTTTTAGATTAAAAGAAAAATGGCAGGCTTTTTGAGAAGAGAGAGGTCATGGGGACTCAGAAAAACCTCAGACCATGTGCTAGGCATCCAGGAGACTCCATGAGAGTTAGGAGGAAAGCCAGTAGACGAGATAAGTGGAGACCAGAGGGGAACACTTGGAGCTGGTTTCTTCAGACAGAGGAGCACCTGAGCCTCGGCTGGGAGGTGGGGGTGGAGCTGCAGGCAGGGGCCACACTGGTCTACCCACAGCACTACAGGGCAACTTCCAGCCTTCTGATACATACCTGCACATGAATGGAAGACTGTGACACGGGGTGTGAGGGAGTAGGGGTGTGGAGTAAGAGGTCAGAGGGCATGAAGTCAGTTGGCAAGGAGCTGGCTGCCCCAGCCCCTTGAGACTCCATCTCTTCTTTACCCCAGGGTCTGAGGATGACCTCACACTCCGCGCTGCACTCTATAGCCTGCTCTTCCACAGCCATGCTGACCAGAATGACTGGGAGATGGGCCTTAAGGTGCTGGATGAGGCTGTCCAGGTGCTGCCGAGAACAGCCCACCGCCTGTGAGTGCCCTTACCCTGAGCACCCCAGGATCCTCTCTGTGGCGCTCCTCAGCTGGGCTTCCCCACTAAAGGGCTTCACCTCCCCAGGAAGAACCAAATACACAAAACCCCAGCTACATCCGTATCTGGTCCCATTCCTGCCAACAGGAACAGTAGGCAGCAGTAGTTCTGTGTGTTGTGTGTGCTGAATGTTTTAATATCTCAGTGGACCCGTCCTTTCCTATTCTTCAGCTTGATTTTCAAACATATGGTCATTGTGAAGGCCAAACTTGGCCAGAACTTTACCATGGAAATTCAGAAGTTCAAGGATGAGAGTGAAGATTATTTGGCACACATGTGGTACCGTCTGGCCCAGAACTCGAGAAACGTCTGTGGGGAGCTCACCTGTTATCAAAATGCTATCCAGGCACTGCAGGTGTGTGTGGCATTCATGTTGGTGATGGTGGGTGGATTTGTTTCTTAGTTACAGAGATAATCATATGAAAAACTTCAGCATTGGGGACTTACTGGGTTAGATCAGAGGAAGCCACTGAGTAGTAAGTCCTGGCTGAGGCTGGACACTCCCTTCTGCTGATTCGCTCCTTAGTCACCCTTCTTGGAAAGGAGAGAGTGGGGAGAGCCCTGAGGCAAATGCCTGGGCTCCCTGGACTGCTGAGCACGCAGGGCTCTGCATGAAGCAGGCTAGGACAGGCAGGTCTTGTCCCCACTACCAAAAAAGCCAATGCAGACATCCCATTCTGAACACTTGAGTGGGAGAGTGCTCTGATTTCTGACTCGATGACAGTGGTTCTCATGAGTGAGGCCCACATAGGGCACCCTGGAGTCCTGAGTGTGGGACCAATGGTGTCCTGGGCCTCAGAATTGAAAGGTTTGAACTGTGAGAAACCACCTTGGAAGGCTGGCCTGTTTCCCAGGCCCTAACATATTCCTGTCATGAAGTCCTGGGTGCTGCAAGGACCAGCTCTCAACAAGGGACCAAGGTCTGTCTCAGGCCATGGCTGTGGCTGCAGAGGCCTGAGACAAACATGAGCGTGCACATGCCATGGCACGCCTGTGGGGGTCAGAAGACAACCTCATGTGTCAGTCCTAACCCTGCACCTTGTTTGAGGCAGGATCTGTTCTCTGCTGTGTATACTGAGGTCGCTGACCCACAAAGCCATCTCCTGTCTTGGCATCCTGTCTTGCTGTGGGCAGGCTGGTATTATAGATGCACACTGTCAGAGGTGGGTTCTGGGCACTCTAAACTCTGCTCCTTACATGTGCACAATAAACACTTTATCCACTGAACCATTTCCCCAGCCCCTTGAATTCTCTCTCTCTCTTTCCTTCCTTCCTTCCCTCCCTCTCTCTTTCTTTTTCCTCCCTCCTTCTCTCCCTCTCTCCCTCCCTCGTTCCTTTCCTTCCCTGCCTCCCTCCCTTCTTTCCTTTGGGACAATACAGTCTATAGTTTATTCTCAAGGCTATCACCACAATCTGTTGTGAACTATTTCATCACCCTGCCCCGCCCCCACACGGTGTCTGTTAGCACTCACTCCCCTCTCCAACCCCTCCTGCAGCCAGGAATCACTGACCCAGGGTGCTGCTCCGGACTGTTCACCGAATGAAATCAGGCACACCATGTGGCTGTCATATCATGGTCCCATACAGTCTGTCCTAATTCTTTCTTGTGACTAATCAATACTCCATAGATGACATACATACTTGTTAGCTGTTTGTCAGGTTCTTACATTGTTTCTTAGAACGTTAGTCTCTGGTGAGTAGGGCTTCTGGGAACTTGCCTGCACAGTGTTTTGTGAACCTGTGTTCTTGGTTCCCTTGAGAATGTACCTAGGAGTGGAACTGATGAGTTACATGGTGACTCCATGTTTAGCTAAAGAGGAGCCACCAGGTTGTGCCCTTGTGGACTGAACTTGTTTCTTAGTATTGCTCATAGCACAAAGTTTTTAATTGTGATGAGGTGTAGTTAGAGTTTTCCCCAGTCAGACAAATTTGTCTGCCACAGAATTGTGCTTACTGAATGGCCGTTGTTGTTCTACTTCTTTAGTATTAACTTCATACTATACTTGCACATGGCTGTGGCTTACGTTTTTAATGTTGTTTATGGCGGCGGCGGCGGTGTTCTCCCCGCCTTCTACTTCCCAGAATTCTCTTCTCTCTTGTCCCGCCTATACTTCCTGTCTGGCCACTGGCCAATCAGAACTTTATTTACACAGAGCGATATCCACAGCACTTCCCCTTTTCTTTTTTTTTTTTAAGGAAGGTTTTAACTTTTACATAGTACAATATAACAAAACAATTATTAAGCAAGAATTACAGTTACAATATTAAAGAAGATATCCTATCTATCTTATATTTGTGAGTCTAAGGTTTTTATATCTAACTTATCTTTTATCATAACTGAGGAAATTATAACTATCTAGTCTTCAATCATATCAAAGACCTCAGAAGGATATAATATTACCTGAGAACTGGGAGAAGGATGTAAGCATTTTTTCGGGATTCTTGCAGGGTAGACAGAGCCAGCTGGCAGCCTGGACAGTCACCTAATGTTCCTATGTAATGTTGGGCCATTTGTCTTCAGCCCACAGGGCTAGAGTCTCTTGGTCACTTTTCTCAGTGTCCTATAGAATGTCTGGCAGTTTCCTCTGTGAAGCAGGAACCTGAAGGACCATTTTGTCAAGCAAAGTTTAGTGGTCATCTTTCTATGGGTCCTGCATGTCCAGGTGATCAAGCAGTCCAGGCAAGAACAGTTTTTTGCCCAAATGGCTATTTTTTGCCAAGGTGAAGATAAACTCCATATGAAGTGTCTTCAATGCCCATCCTCCTCTCTGAAGTAAATCGGTGCTGCCAGGAGCATACATGTCTCACTGTCCAGAAAGTCTAAATCTTAAAAATAGTTTTAAATGCCATATTCTGTAGACCTTTGAAGTGTTTGAAGATTATCTATCTATCTGAAATATTGCTGTGTATACCTAGAAGACTTACCTAACATGGCTACAAGTATGATTATCCTAGATGATTAATTATTAATCTATTTTTAATTATCCATTACAATTTTAAATGAGCTGTACAAACATAATATCTTAAACAAGAGTAGAAATATACACACAGTATAACAAAATTAACTTTAAGTTTGTATCAATAGACTAAAATCTATACCAATGTAAAACATTTTAAATGAGTTGTTGCTCTTTTAGAAGTAAGTTCATTAATCTACCCTTTCATCCTAGCATATCTATATCATATCCCCTTTTATCTTTAGAAAGTTATATTTATAATCAACCTGTTTTAAATAAAATATTGGTTTTTTTTTTCTGTCCCATATCAGAGGGCTCTTCTGATTTGGGACATAAGAATCTCTTAACCTTTTTTTTTAGCAATATGTCTGGGTTTAGAGAAGGAGTGAGCCAATTCCATCTCCAAAGCCAGCTTGATAATTTGGGGAATGTGGGCGTAGTTTCTCTTACTACTTCCTGCTGGAGGGGGGCGCTGTATCTTATAAAGAAAATTTTAGGATTATGGAGTAGTCCATTAGGGTGAACCTCTGAGCCAGTTGCCTTGAAACCATTTTGGATGTTGGATCATCTGGGCCATGACGTCATTGGAGACCTTTTAGGTGGTCTTGGCTGATCAAACCTGATGTATCTTAATCTGGAACAAATCCATAGCCTCTGGCTTTCTGTGGAAACAAAAGCAGAGACTCCTTTTCAAAGCAACATATCCTTATATCCAAATTTTGAAGTCAAGGTACCTTTAAAATTTACATATTTGTTTAACTCAACAGCTTTTATGATGAAATCTTTTTCTGTGGTTAAAAATCCCAATGACAAGACAAACCAGATTTTCTGTGTAATATCCATCTTTATAAGACTGAAGCGCGGCTGTGGCTGCTGGCTCCTCCCACCTCAGCTTCCCAACATGGTGGTGGTACAGTTTACTGTCAGCTCTGGGTCTAGAAGCAGTTCTATCAAAGCAGTACATAGCCCAGAAACTTTTTTTTTAACTAGCAAAGGCTAAATCCACCATGCAGCAGAGTAAAGTGTCGCTTGTAGACTCCTCATTCCCGCCACACGCAGGTCAGACGCACACGCCAGGAACCCGCCATAGAAGCTCAAAACGGCAGGCTGCCGCTAACTTAAGAAAGACAATTAGGAAGCTGTTTTTAGCTCTGTCTTAGAATCTTTTTTTTCAGGTTTTAGGTGGAAACTCTTGCCCCACGTTGGGCGCCATTTGTAGTTAGAGTTTTCCTGCCTGGCCCAGTCAGGACAAATCTCTGTCACCCACCAAAAAAGCACACAGAATCTTATATTGCTTATAAACTGTATGGCCGTGGCAGGCTGCTTGTTATCTACTTCTTCTATCTTAAATTAACCCATTTCTATTAATCTATACTTTGCCACATGGCTCGTGGCTTACCGGTGTCTTTACATGTTGCTTCTCATGGCGGCGGCTGGCGGTGTCTCTCCCCAGCCTTCTACTTCCCAGAATTCTCTTCTCTCTTGTCCCGCCTATACTTCCTGTCTGGCCACTGGCCAATCAGAACTTTATTTACACAGAGCGATATCCACAGCAATGAGGTCAATGTCTATTCCATCTTTTGTCACTTATGTTTATGACATTATATCAGAGAGACCATTTTCCTCCAAGGTCCGGAAGGTGAATTCTTTGTTTTCTTCAGAGAACTCTGTGACTATAGACCTTCTATCCATGGGGCCTGTCCATTCTTAGTTAGTTAATGTATGGGAGGCAGGTCCAGCCTCATTCTTTAGCTGGAGACTCTCTACTCAGCCTTACACCATGTGACAAGAGGATTATCCTTTCCTCCTTAGCCCCTCTATGAGGCACCCATGCTTCCCCAGGCTTGCACAGCTTCTGTCTAAGTCACGGCTCCTATGGCACATTGGGACTCTCTCTTACCTCCAGAAGATGCCTTCTCCCTCCTCTACTGGGATTCAGGTTCCACTGGGCCACCTTAGGCCCTGCACCCTGCCAGGGGTTCACACCCTACCTGTCCCTCAGGACGCTGTAGCACTTTCTCCTCCCAGAAGCTTTGCTCCCCCTTCCTCATGAGGCCTGTTTCCTCTACCGACAACATCCCTGTCTGGATTGCTATGACCCACCTGAGACCATCCCTGCAGCACTTTTTATGTTTCATATTCTTGCTTTGAGCCTCATGCAGGGGTGAGCACGGACTAGCCTCTCACGGGCACTCTTTTCACAGTGAATGAGCAAGAACAGGCAAGCACTCAGGAAAGCTACAGAGTCAGCTCTAGAGGCGAGAGGGCCACGACTCTAGGTCCTGAAAAGTGTGGGGGTGATGCCTTGAGGCTGGGCCAAGGAAGAGGCCTAGAAAGGAAGCGAGTGTGCAGCAGGTCAGCACACTAAAGCTCTGGGCTGTACATGGGCCTCTGATCTTTGAGGCTGGCCTGAATTTTTTCAGTAGTCATGGGCCAAGTGTGTGCCATGCCACATCTTTGGCTGTCGTTTCCCTGACACACCCTCCCACAGGCCCACAATGAGCCATGGAAGCTATTGATAGTTTAGACAAAAGCTGTGCATGCATGAGGAAGAGGGTATGGAGCCCTCAATAGTGTGCATGCATGGGGAAGAAGGTATGGGGTCCTCAATAGAGGCCCTAACCCAAGAACCACCCATTCAAGGCTTCAGATTAGCCAGACTACCTTGCAGTGGGCCCTGCTCAGCATCATCTACGTTGTAATGGAGACTTGGAATAGTGTTAGGAAATACAAGGGCCAGTAGGGCAGGTAGGGCACACTTGCAAAGGACACAGAAGGCCTGGGGGACTTTAACCAAATTCTTGTTTTTCTGCCATACTTCTGTCCATAGCTGGAGCCCTCAGGGAACCTTGGTGGCAAGTCCCATCTTCCTGGCGGGGGACTCCATGGTAATTCGAGGGTGACATGAATCATCAAGTCTTTCGCTGCTATAGGTGGCTTCCCCATGCTAACTAATGGCACATTGACCTGACTAGTCCTTCTCTGTCTTGTCCCAAAGAAGCCAGAGAGCAACTGGCAGAAGGTAGATTACATTGTGGAGTTCAGTGAATGGCTGTATTACAAGCAGTTCCCTATGGAAGAGGTGGTTGACAAACTTGAGTGGGCAATCGAGATTCTGCTGTCCATGAAACCCACTGAAGACGCCCCTGAGCAAGTGCCCAAGGAAGGTGAGGATGATCATGCTGGCTTGTCCTGACCCACACACTGTAGGCCCCATCTAGGCCCAGGACAACAGGACATAGTGGGACTGTTGCTGGTCCACCGTGCCCTCTGGTGTAGACATGCCTTCATTTTTGGCTTACAGTGGTTAGGAGTGGGGGAAAGATACAGAGCGGGAAGGTCCCAGAACGTGTGTGAAGGAGTATCTATAACCCTGTCCACTCAGCATGTAACCCATACAGCTGAATACAGCAGGTCAAACCAGCTAGCAACAAAACAGAACAGGCCAGCCCATGGCCTGTTCTGACTGGTGTAAAGGCTTCAGGACACCAGCTGGGCACCTGCATGGGTAACAAGCCCAAGGCCAGCAGCTCTTTGCTTCCCAGAAAATGGGTCTTTTAGAAAATGACTCCCAGAGTCAGAGAGAGAAGTCTGGGACAAAGGAAAGGCTGAGTAGAAGGTATCCCTGCTGGAGAAACTCCAGTCTAGGGCAGGTAGAAGCACATTACTAGGTACCTGGGGACAGATAGGTTGTTGGGTTACTATCACAGGTCAGGAGGGGAGATACACCAGGGCCTGCAGGAGCCTAAACCTGTTCATGGCCCCAGACTCACTCCCACCATGATGTGCAGGGCAGGCCTCTTCTGCTCAGTCTCCTATAAAGAGTACAGTGTCCTTGCATCTGGAGACAGTCTCCTTGGACCAGTTTCGAAGTGTGAGGCAGTTGGAGGCCCTGGCCCGTGTGCACATCCTTCGGGCCTTAATGATGTCCCCAAGCTCTTCTTCCTATGAAGATGACTGCTTCATGGCCTACAGCTTCCTCCGGCACATCTGGCAGGTAAGGGCAGGCTGGAGATGTGGTGCCAAACAGTGAAAGTCTCCACCAACCCTATCCTCCAACCCCTTGGAGGAGACTCTGAAGGGCTTATTGCTGCTGATTTGTCCCTCTGTAAAGGTCTTTGAGAAGCACGCAGACATTTTTTTTTCTTCACCGTCCACCTCTTCCTCTGTGCACAAAGATGCATTAGCATCTCTCTTGGCCTTGCCACACTCATGTTTTTGAGGCTCCTTGAAGAAGTTGCTCCCCAAACCCACCCCAGCTCTGCTGTCCATCCACCACAAAAACTTGTAGGTCCGGGTCACTGATCAGACTTGCTCTGTGCTGGGAGGCTCCTAGGTTTGACCATGGCTGAGCAACAACACCCTCAGATCTAAGAGCTACCCCTAGCGAGGTGCAGAAATGGGAGATACAGGCCTTACTTTTCATGCTCCCAACTTGTATTTCCTCCCTCCCCCACCAGATTTCCTTGATATCAGGAGGAGAACTAATTGTAGAAAAAACTTTACAAGTAGTTAGTTCACAATTGTTACTGACAAAAAAGGAGAAGGACAAGGAGAAGGAGAAGGACAAGGAGAAGGAGAAGGACAAGGACAAGGAGAAGAAGAAGGAGAAGAAGAAGGAGAAGGAGAAGGAGAAGGAAAAAGACAAGGAGAAAGAGAAGGAGAAGGAAAAGGAGAAGAAGAAGAAGGAAAAGGAGAAGGAGAAGGAGAAGGAAAAGGAGAAGGGGGAAAGAGAAGGAGAAGGAGAAGGAGAAGATCAAGGACATGAAACAGGTGAGTGGTCCACATGGTGTATCCTCACCTGAGGCGGGAGGTGCACGGTAACAGTCATGGAGCCTGAACCCCAACTCCATTGCACCCACGTTGGGGGGTCTTATGATCATCCCATGCCTCAGTTTCCCCTTCTGGAAAACATGCTGTCCCCACTCTGGGCCACCGCTTCCAAACACCGTGCCAGGGGCTAGCAGCCTCTCCTCTCCAGATTGCACCACAGGGACATCCATTTCAGAACGCCATGTTTTATAGGAAACCTTGCTTTTTCTCCATTCACAGATTTCAACCCCGGCTTCCAACAAGCCGCCTGATGACCTCCCCACCAGCACAGAAGAGTGGGCCTCTTACTCCTGCCCTGAGGACCTGCTGTCCGTGTTCAAGCAAGACAGGAGTGACACTACTGTTAACTCCTCAAGTTTCCAGAAGCCGGTGAGTGGAGCCGAGCAGCCAGCCAGAGCTTTGCCACAGGACAAACAAACTCAGCCTCTCTCCTTTAAAGCTACAGCTAACATTTCTATTGCAGATATTACCAAAGAGGGACCTTTGAGACAGGGGTTTCACAGAGAGTGTTAAGAAGGAGCAGCTTTCCACCTTTAGCTACAAAGCTCCCTCTCGTCTACACCCTCTTTCTTCCAAATAGCTGCCAAGAGCTATGAGAAGCCCCAGCCCACTGCATCCATACCCAGGTCCACACACGCAGTCTTGGGACTGCTTCTGCCTGCCGTCATACCTCCACAAACTAGGCAACTATGACCCCAAGAATCACAGTGTCAGCAGAATCATGTGGTCCCTCTGGATGCTTCACCCCACCTTATCTCTATCACCAAGGCCACATAATCTCTCCTTTCTAGCAAATCCAGCACTTGAGAGACCTCCAAGATTCTATATTCAGGGCTACACCTTGGACAGAGCCTCACCCTAGTCAGAGAGCATAAAATCCCTTTAGATGTAAAGTCACATTCAGACGTGCCATGTATTAAGAGTCCATGCTCTTGGGGGTCCATGGTCCAGCCACCTTCTTCTGCCTGGTTGGGGCTTCACAGGGATGGAATTGTTCAGCATATTCCTCTTGGTCAGTACATTAGTGGGGTTTGCTCATGCTGTTTGGGGGTGACCATTTTAGTCCCTTTCAATGCCACAGTGTCTCTTGCAGTGAACAGGCCTTGGTGTGCCTGCCCACTCACCTGCTAATGGACATTGTGTTCACATTCTTACAAATGAAGCATCTGTGAACACTGGTGCCCACATTGCTGGACCACAATGTGGGAAGCTTTCCAATGATGATGAACATTGCTAGTTGTCAAATTGCATCCCAGGAATGCTGTGCTGACTTCCGTCCCTGTCCTTGTTTGGGGTGGGGGGAGCCCCTGCTGCCCCCATTCTTGCCAGCCTGTGCTAGAGTGCATGCAATGGCATCTCCCATGGCTACAGTGATGCTGGCTGCCCTGTCAACCTGTCCTAGCCCTTCTCTTTTGTGATGTCTGTCCAGCACACTGCCATAATTCAGCAAATTTCCTTTTTTTCTTATAGAATTGAAAAAAATCACAGGCCTGTTCTGAGAGGGACACTCTGCCAGTGCTGTACACCCCAAGTCACTTTGTGACTTGCCTTTCCTCCCATGATAGGGTCTTCTGTGTAGAAATAGTAACCTTAGTGTTAGGAAAATTATGAATCTTTTCCTCTATGTCTGGTGCTTCCCTCTTTCCTTTTTAAAAACAACAACACTGTTTGCTTTTCTGAGGTCAGAGATAGCATCCTCCAGTATTCTCCCCCAGGGTACAGACACTCTTCACTGTATAGCCCAGTGTCAAATTTGGATCTAGTCTACCTTACATGATCTATCTGTGTGTATAAGGGGCCAGGAACTAGCCAGCCTTGATACTAATCCTGGACAGTGGGCCAGGCCATGTCTCTGACATACATCTCCTTCCTGTTCTTAGTCCTGGGCTTTTCTATGTCCTGTCCACTATCCAGTTACCAGAAAATCATGTTCAATATCTCATCTAATGTCTCCAGCATCGCATATACCAAGCCCAACACCATAGGAGGCATTAGCTCTTTTTTTTCTAGATACCCAGTTGTATACATATACAAGGAATTCTGCATTTGGTGGAGCATTAGTTTTAATTAGAAGAAAACTAAATGGAATATGAAATTAATGAATTAATGGATGTGTCTCTTGTGTGGATCTTTAACAATACTCTGGTGCTAACAACCACAGCAAAGCAAAACCTGTAATAACAGATAGGGAAGAAGGCACCTCACAACTTGTTAACCATTTGCTGAGTGCTGGGCACTACGCCAGGCAAAGCTGGGTGCATTAGCTAACAGTTCTTGCTGTTGTGACCAAAATACCAAAAAATACTAAAGCAACTTGAAGGAGAAAGCATTTATTTTGGCCCACGGTTTGAGGGTGCAGTCTATCCTTGTGGGGAAGTCCCATCAGCAGGAACTTGAGGCGGCTCATCTCAGTCCATCAGCATTCAGGAAGCAAGGAGCAATAGTTGATCATGCCAAGCTAGCCTCCTCCTTGTTCTGCAGTCCGGGGTCCTAGTCTTGCCCACATATAGTGTGGGTCTTCTCACCTCAATTAACCAAGATAACCCTCTACAAACGATATCCAGAGTCTCTAACCTACTCCAGCTATTCTCTCACAGGCATGCCAACACTCTCTCCTAGGTGATTCTAATCACATCAAGTTGACAATCAATGTTAACCATCACTCTAGGGGACTAGTGTGCTACCCCTGCCTGTGACCACCCCTGCTTGCTATGTGTTTATGCAGACGTACAGTTTGTACTACATAGACCACTTGGCCAAAGCCTTACAAAAGATGTACCTTCACGAGCTCAGCATCCCCATCCTGCAGCTGGCTGTACTGATTGCAGATGTGGTGGTGGAGAGCAAGAGCCTTGCGGACCTCTACCACCTGCGGTTGGTACCTCTCCTTTTCCTGAAGTGCTGAGAGTGACGGGTTGTCCAACAACATAAAAACAAACAGCACCCTAGATCTTCAGTCTGTAGCTGGCTGTGTTTGTAATAAATCCCTAAGACAGCCAGATAATGGAATGGTATCTTTATTGAAGAATTTTGCCTGATCATTAGAGAATACCTTGTTTCAAGGAGACACATGAGGTATTTAAGGATCAAGGGGTATTATATTTCCCACCAAGGGTCTGGAAGGAGAAATGGGGAGAGAGTGGTAAGGAGGGTATGGTGTCAGGGCTCACTCAGGGGAGGAGGGGCACACATAATGCTTGAGTATGTTTGCTTTAAACAAAACCTCACTTGAATTTCCTGCTGGAGGCAACGGCAGGGTTTGGCAGAGCCCATCTGGACACCTGACTATTAACCTCTGGCTATGCCCCCAAATGCAGATGTAGTGAGTAAAATAAGTGAGTGAATGACAGAGAAAATTGCCACCTGAAGTTTCATAGAGTCACCTAGCACACTTAGCTTAAAAAAAAAAAAATTAAAACACCAAAGTGCATTTTTATTTTTTTGGTTTACCAGCTCTGATTAAGTACCCCAAATCCAGCATCACTTCCTTTGGAGGTGACAGCACCCTGAGTGATGGTGACCCTTCCCTCCCTGCCTTTCCCCTCAGACTTTTACAGGTGTGTTCCGACCTGAGGCTGCACTACGCAGCGGCTTACCATGAAGAGGTGGTTGGACAGGCGTACATTGGGGACATGGAGCAGGCCAGGTGTGTACAGTGCTTGCCCCCGAGTGTTGGTCTCCCCTTTTGAGCCATATGCAATCCAGTCTGTTAAGGACAGTGCTGAGGAAACTCTAGCCCTGGGCCGTGGTTCCTCTCAGCACCAGGCCCATTATGGCTACTGGATCCTCAGTCTGGACTTGGAGGTCCTGAGGGCAATTTCTAGGCAGCTGTACCTGGGAGGGCAGTGCATAGAAAAATGTGTGAGTCTCCTCCATGGCTTTCATGACAGGTTGTGGGGACTGCTGAGCTGTGGGTGCTCAGCAGAGGAAAGGGAAGAAGGGTTGGCAGGACAAGATGGGGAAAGACTGTCCTTCACCAGTCCCAGGCTCCTCCCACGGTGTGCCAGGAGTGATGGCACTAAGTGATGGTTCTGGTTCTTGGGGTTACGCTGAAGCACTTGTGGCTGGCTGGTAGCAGGCTGCCCAACAGTTCAATGAGCCAATTACAGATTCTGTGGCAATCCTTTCCAGACTTAGAGACCGCCTAGGAATATGTAAGAAGGTATACATAGTCATATTATTGTTAATTGTTGCAACATGGCTCGCCCCTCCCCATATAAATTATATGATCATTGTTCAAATTTTAGAAAACAGGTAAGGAAGAGAATAGACGTCACTACGGGCCCCATCCCTTGGCAGTAATCCCCTCTGGGGTTTTGCCGTTGTACACCAGATCAGTTATGAAACTGTAATTCTGCTGCATACACTTTTTCACTCTGCAGCCATTGGCAACCAATGTCTGTCTACAAAATCATTTCCATGCTGTTAGCACAGTCATTTACCTGTCCATCTCTGCACTGACTGGGAGAGTGTTTGCTGAGTCCTCCCTGCCCTCAGATGGGGTCCAGAAATGCAGTTGTCAAGCCTGGGAGAGATGCCTGCCTCTTCCTGCTCTTGGGTTCACTCCGAGCACTCAAGCACTGGCTGTGCGGTGTGGGAGGCACAGCAGGTGGGCTGCAGAGGAAGGAGGTAGACTGAGACTGACAGGAAGGGCTGGTGCCAGTGGTGGTACCAGGGCTGGGGATACAGAGGCCTCAGTTCCAAGTGCATGCAGTTGGGGAGTCCGGGACAGCTGGATGAGCAAGACTTTTGGGGATCTGTGAAGTGACATCATAGGGTGGAAGTGTTGGATGCCCTGATGGAAAGAACCCATGTGTGATGGAGAATTTGGCCAGACTGGCTTGAACGCTGTAATGCACTGGCCCACCTCCCAATGGACAACTCTGGATGTAGTGTGGTGGGTGACTCTTGTCTTGGGTAAGTAGCAAGGGAGAAGGGGCCACCCTGCTGCTCTGTAGGAAACCCTGAACACTAAGTGG
Organism: Onychomys torridus; assembly: GCF_903995425.1. Classification (NCBI taxonomy): domain Eukaryota; kingdom Metazoa; phylum Chordata; class Mammalia; order Rodentia; family Cricetidae; genus Onychomys; species Onychomys torridus. The sequence goes on along the minus strand of NC_050443.1, from coordinate 117,422,517 downwards.
TTTTTGTCCTTTTGGAGGGGTTCCAGAGGCAGGTCTGATCTACATACATTAAGCTTGAGAAGCTCATTAAACTACACGTCAACTTGTCAGTTGCAGAGAGAACAGGTGGCTGGTGTGGTTCTGGAATCCAGACAGCTGCCCAACTGGAGACTGTTCTGGCTTTTGTAGACATGTGTTGTCTTAGTTAGGGTTTCTATTGCTGTGAAGAGACACCATGACTGTGGCAACTCCTATAAAGGAAAACATTTAATTGAGGTGGCTCACTTGCAGTTTCAGAGGCTTAGTCCATTATCATCATGGCAGGGAGCATGGTGGTGCGCAGGCAGACATGGTGCTAGAGAAATGGCCGAATGTCCTACATCTTGCAGGCAACAAAAAGTCAACTACAGTCACACTGAGGGATGCTCCCACAGTGGCACACTTCTTCCAACAAGGCCAAACCTCCTAATAGTGCCACCCCCTTTGGGGGCCATTTTCTTTCAAACTACTGCATATGTGAATCGTGGCTTCTCCTAGCTGTGTTAGCTTGTGTTTCTTTGACTGTAAATGAAACTGACCATTGTCACCAGCCATTGCAATTCTTCTGATGCATGATGCTATTTCTCTTCAATTAGCTGCAGAAAAGAGATCACATTTAAAAAAGAGAAGAACAAGGAGCCCGTGATAGAAGACAGCCCACTAACCCTACATGAGCAGCTGGCTCCGTCCCACTCTGTGGAGGTGAAGCCATTGATAGCCCAAGACAAGGTAGGTTGGCCCTGCCATGGTGGGATCCAGAACCCAGGGGTAACACTGACTTAGCCTGGCTTTACCACAGTGGAATCTGAAACCCAGAGATGACATTGACTTGGTTGTAGTGTAGGGTTGCCCTAACAGTCAGCAAGCCGCTGTTGATTTCTAGAGTGCCTACTGAATACACTCCTAGGCATGGTTTTATGGGAAACTTGGAGACCTGACCAAGTTTGTTCTACCCTGGGACCCTGAATTTCCTCAGGGAAGGCAAAAATTATATGTAAAACAGATCACCTGGAGCCTGAGCAGCAACTTAAATCATCAGCAGGCTAGAGATATAGTGTAGTTGCTTATCTAAAATGTTTAAGGCCCTGGGCTCAGGCAAGGGGAGGTAAAATGAGGGAGGCTCCCTGTGGAGCCAAGTACATCTAAGGGGGTCTTGGCTAGACTCTTGAAGCTCCTGCTGTCTTATCACCGACTGACTGTCCCCTACAGTCCATATACAGGGGAAAAAGTCATCCCAAAGAACCTTGGTTCCTCAGAGTGCCAACTCTGTGAGCCTGTTAAAGTCAGCATTTGGGGTGTGGTAGAAAGTGCCCAACATGGGGTTTGTTTTGTGACCTGAACTCAGAAAAATTTGGGTCAAGGACTCAGTGACCCATCCACAATGGGGCTAGGGATGCTGAAGGGTTAAACAGGAAAAAGAGAGAAAAGCACAGCCATGTACCAGGCAGCCCTGGAGGTCTCACAACTGCTTCCTAGCTAGGCTCACAGAGGGGGAAGCAAGCCCGCCAAGCCAGGCAGCTCAGCAGCTGCTCCAATAGGTAGTGGGAGAGTAGAAGTGGTAAATAAGGAGAGACAAGGGTCCCCAAGGCCTGGGGTGTTGGGAAGCCTTACTGGTCAGAGGTTGCAGTCTATCATGGCCTGGTAGCTCTCTCCAAGCTCAGAAGCATGGAGGACTGCCCCCCCACCCCAGCGAGACTTCCTGTTCTCTACCTGCTCTTATTTGGAGATGGTCTCTTGGTCCAGAAGCCTGACCTTATATGAAAGCTGTCCCTAAGCTTAGATGCCTGATTTGTCTCTAGTGTGTGTCCTTTGGCATAGTTCCCTCCTAGAGCTCTCCCCATATAGTAATTAGACATCATGCTAGGGCCTTTACAAGAGGGCCGTGCTTCCACATGTGATAACTAAGGACTGTTCTAGGAGCTTTATGATAGGAACATGCTGTTTATTGCAAATTAGGTGATTCCTTAGCTATCGTCCCCAATCCTATATATTCCCCATACTCTGGAATAAAACTGAGCTGACTCACTAAAGCTGCCTCCCAGAGAGCTATCTCCATTGATCCACAAGCCTTCCGACCCTGTTCATTGGCTTCTGCTCCCTCCCCACTCACAACTGATGATCCCTGAGGGAGAAGGAGAATCACATCTGGGTGTATCAGAAGCTAGACAAGCAGAAGCCAAAGGCCTGAGGTTCTGAGTAGGGCACGCTGGGGATGTCCCTGTGGCAGTGCATCCTGAGGCACACTGGCTTCACAGAGTGTTTCTGCTTCTAAGCCAGAGCATACCACGCGACACAGACTGGGGGGTGGGGGGAGTGTCTTAGGGCCATGGTGTCTCGCAGATTTTGAAGATAAATGGAGAGACTGGCAAGGGCCTGGATGGGACATCCTACCCCCAGCTGTGGATGCTCAAAGGGGAGGTCCTACTGGAGTTGGAACTGTACCAACCAGCACGGCTGCTCTTGTCAGAGGCCCAACAGACTTTCCAGGTAATACACCTTACCTATCTCCACTGTAGCCATCTTGACCGGGGCCTGAACTCTTCAGATGTATTCTTACTCCTCATCTAAGGACTTTAGGGACACCTGGCTTCTCAGAGTCTCCACTGAGTCCCCAAAAAAGGCTTGAGTTAGCATCCTTCCACAGAGCACTGGCTTGGGAGCATTGCCTGTTCTTCTCTGAGGAGGTGCCTACTAGAGGAACCTGTGTCCAGACCAGTGCCCACTCACTCCCTAGATTGGCCCTTTGGGTCTCAAGTCCCAAACTACACCTGGCAGGGCTTTTCTATTCTGGACTCTGTCCCCGGTGAACAGCTGACCTTGAACAGTCTGGATTGGAGAAGCTGTTTGTGTTGTCTGTTCTAATGATGCCATTCTCCCAAGTTATAATCTCCACAACTCCTCCATACCCCTGTGGACAGACCTAGAATTGCTTTCAGTTGGGGCATGAGGCCAAGAATCTGACACAACCAGCCTGTGGCTTGTTCTGAAGAATTCAAGGAAAAGATGGAGATTCAACAATGATGGAAAAATTCAGTGTCACCAGGAAGCTGTAAGCTCAGGCCTTGGTCCACACAGTGAGAGCAGAGGTGCAGGTACCAGAGAGGGAACAGGTATGTAAGTAGCAGGGTTAGGACAGATGTGCAGGTGCTGGGGCAGGGCAACAGCTGTGCAGATGTCAGGGATAAGACAGATGTTCAGGTGCCAGAGATGAGGCAGATGCACAGGTATAGAGAAGAGGACATGTGTGAAGGTATTGGAAGGGGAAGAGATGTGCAGGTATCAAAGAAGGGACAGGCAAGGAGACAGCAGGGGAGGAAAAGATGTAGATGAACAAGGAGGGAGCAAGTATATGGTCATAGTGAGCAGACAGATGTTCAGGTACCAGGGAAGGACTATCCTAGTTAGGGTTTCTGCTGCTTCAGTGAAACACCATGACCAAAACACAATGACCAAAATGCAAGTTGGGGAGTAAAAGCTTTATTTGACTTACACTTCCATATTGCTGTTCATCACAGAAGGAAGTCAAGACAGGAGCTCACACATAGCAGGAACCTGGAGGCCGGAGCTGATGCAGAGGCCATGGAGGGGTGCTGCTTACTGGCTTGCTCCCCCATGGCTTGCTCAGCCTGCTTTCTTATAGAACTCAGGACCACCAGCCCAAGGATGACAGTACCCACAATGGGCTGGGCCCTCCCCCATCAGTCAGTAATTAAGAAAATGCCTCACAGCCAGATCTTATGGAGGCATTTTCTCAATTGAGGTTCCCTCCTTTCAGATAACTCTAGTTTATATGTCAAGTTGACAAAAACTAGCTGCATGGGACAGGTGTACACATTTCAGAAAGGACAGGTGCTGTGTTGGTGTATTAGCGAGGGGACAGGTATGTACACAGAGTTGAGACAACCTGTCCCAGAAGTGACTGAGCTGACATCTATAGGCCTGTGAGCAGACAGGCAGGCTGTACTCTGTTCACTCAGTACTCTGCCATCAACTGTGGTGGCCCTGGCAACCTACATCTGTACCTGGCTTCCTCCTCCTCTTCACCTCACCCATAACTCACTGCAGCCAGGCATAGATAACATGGCTAATGTTCCAGTTCAGGGGCAGAGCTAATGTGGATTGCAGCTCTGCTTCTTCTGGTACTCCCCATGACCTCAGCTCCATCTCTTGTGGGGTTATGTCCTTCATCCTCATCACCTGAGCTTACTTGTCATCCTAGGGTGCCTCTTCTAGGGCATCTGAAGGGACTCTCTCCCTTCTTACTCTCAATTTTTAACACCCAGGCTTGGGTGCCAGGACCCCATGCAACCTTGCCCCTATTCTCTAACTCTTCTCCCACCATCCTCTTCCTCCCAGCTAATAGTCCTTTTCTGTGTAAAGGGCTTTGCTTAACCTGTGCCCAGCCTCCAGCCTCACTCATCCCCAGGATCTGTCTACTGGGAACCTAGCCTTGGTTGAAGCTGATCTTACTTGTGTGCTAGCCTGGTTATCTGGTCCCCTGCCTCTCGTGCCTTGGAGCTCAGCACCTCCTGACAGGATCTGGTACAGAATCTAGAAGAAGACCTCCCCTTCTACCCCCAGACAGCCAGGTTGTCCTGGATTTGGAGTCCACAATACCCTCTCACCAGTGTAGGAAGCTCAGGGCACAGAATCCAGGTAGGACATGTGTTGGGTAGGATTGCAGACTCCTGGTCCAGTTCATCCCATTGGCCAATGATATCTGAATATGTGGAATGATCCTATGAGCCACCCTGCCAGGGATGGATGCTCACACCATTCCCAGAACTTGCCTATGTCTGCTCCATGTCATGGGGCACTCATAGCACCCCACATCTCAGCAGAGTTTGTGAGAGCGGCCTATCTGTCTCTATCTGAGCAGACTCATGGTGTCACATTTTCCCAGAGAGCAATGTCATGCACCTTCCCCTCTGAGGGCAGTAGTGTCCAGTGCCATGGGAGTCTGCTCCTTCCCTTGGTTTTTAACATAAATCGCATTATTTGCCCTGGCATTTGCTACATGGCTGCCCAGAATAGCTGAGGATGGATGCTGTGAGCTGCTGGAACGCTCTGGGCACCAAGTAATATCTGTGTGTAGACTTACCCTTAGGCCTTGACCCCAGGAAATCCTCTGCAAAGAGAGAGATCAGTCCCAGCAAGAACCTGGGAAGACTAAGAGGCTGGCCTTGTACTGCCTAGACAGGTCACCACATACCCTCCTCCAAAGAACACCCTCTGGCCCACATTCAGGCCTGAATTTCCTCAGCGAGAACTACCACGAGTTGTCTGTTGATGACCTGACCCAGCTGATGGAACTACAGTGTGAGAAGTCTGTGCATGCTGTCTTAGTTAGGATTTCTATTGCTGTAATGAGACACCATGACTAAAACAACTTGAGGAGGAAAGGGTTTATTTGGCTTATACTTCGATATCACTGTTCATCAAAGGAAGTCAGGACAGGAACTCAAAAAGGGCAGGAACATGGAGGCAAGAACTGATGCACAGGCCGTGGAGGGATGCTACTTACTGGCTTGCTTAGCCTGCTTTCTTATAGAACCCAGGACCACCAGTCCAGGGGTGGCCCCATCCACAATGGACTGGGCGCTCCCATATCAGTCACTAATTAAGAATAAATACATAGCCAGGTGTGGTGGTGCACATCTTTAATCCCATCACTCAGGAAGCAGAGGCAGGCAGATCTCAGTGAGTTCAAGGCCAGCCTGAACTACAAAGGGAGTTCCAGGACAGCTAGGGCTGTTATACAGAGAAATCCTGTCTCGAAAAAGAAAAACAAAAGAAAAAGAAGAAAGAAAAAGAAAATGCCCTACAGGGCTTGTACATAGCCTAATTTTATGGAGACGTTTTCTCAACTGAGGCTCCCTCCCGCCAGATGCCTTTAGCTTGTGTCAAGTTGACATATAGCTATCATACATGGAAAAGCTGAGTCTAACTGTAGCCTCCATAGGGAAAAGGCTGCCAACCTCAGGCAGTAGGGCAGAAAGAAGCTGCCAGTATGACCAAAATCCTGCACAGGCTGGCTCCTGTGGCTCCCAGGGCATACTTTCCACTCCTAAAGGACTATCACTCCCAACTTGTGTGTAGTTGGAGAGCTTCTCTCCAGGTTCCACCAAGCCCCCATGTATAAAATAATCATACAGACACTTATATTATTTAAACTGCTTGGCCATTAGCTCAGACCTACCATTGTCTAGCTCTTACTCTTATATTTAGTCCATTTCTGTTAGTCTATACTTTGCCACATGGCTTGTGGCTTACTGGTGTCTTTACATGTTGCTTGTCCTGGTGGCGGCTGGCAGTCTCTTCCCAGCCTTCCTGTTCCCAGCCTTCCCCTCTTCCTTGTCCCGCCTACCCTATCCTTCCTGCCTGGCTACTAGCCAATCAGCACTTTATTTATACAGAGTGATATCCACAGCACTTGTGGCTATGCCAAGCTGAGTGGAGCTGCCCATCTGTCTATCGAGTATTGTCTCTTCCTGTTTTTAGGAGCTAGGCGATATCTGCGCAGAAGCACAGTGCCTGTTGCTGCTAGCACAGCTGGCCAACAAGGAAAAGAACCATGGACAAGCTATGCTCATGATTGAGAGGGCCCAGCAGCTAGGCGGAGCTGAGGAGTTCTGGTACAATTCAACCTTGGCTCTGGCTGAGGCCATCTTATCCTCTGAAGATGATAGAAAAGAATTCCAAGTGAGTTGGGGTGGCCAGTGGACAATGTGGGGTGCATGGAAGAGGGTATGTGCTGAGGTTTTGTCCCCAGGCCCTGCTGAGTGACATGGAGACCTGCTATCATCATGTTTAGGTTTTCAAACTGTTTCAGAAACTCATAAATACATTCAAGATTCTCCAGAACGAAAGGCCAAACCGAGTATCCCTACTGGAATACTTCATCATGGAGCTAGAGGCCAGGTAATGATTCCTAGTCTACCAAAGCTGTGGCTACTTCCCCCATACATTCCCTCTCATGCTGTATGTGCCAAACCCAGGAAGGCTCAGACCCAGTGGAACCGTGCATACTTTCCCTGCTCTGCTCTGTGTGCCCCACGTGCCCTCAGGCTCCTCTGAGGAGCAGGCCTTCCTTCTACTGTGTGCCTCAGAGGAGTCATGGCTTCCTCCCAGACAACCCGCATTTCCACCGTGTCTTTCCTATGGTTCCTGGAGCCTCTGGACTCTGCCCCTTTTTGGGGAGCTGTCAGGGAACCTCTCTTCTTCCACACACACCAGTACAGACTTCAAATCACATCACAGGTCCTTTTCCAGGACTCCTCTGAGCTCATTGACCACAGATGCAGGGATCCTTGCCTTGTTTCTGGTCTGATTCCTCTCTGGAAAGTGCTGTGAGCAGTGACCCACCAATTGGTCCTGATGTGAGTCTGTAAGCAGTCTCATATCAGCATGGTTTTCTGTTTTCCAGGGGTAAATCTGGTGCCTAGGTAGGATTACTAGATTCTAACTTCATTGATCCAGGGCCAGGGCTGCATGATGTCCATCTTGGTGGAAAAAGGCTCATTGGTATTTGATTCAGTGTCCCTAGGTAGACACTGGGCAGAAAGAGGGTTGCTGTGGTCTTGGGCTTTTGAATATGGAGGGGAAACTTCAGTCCCCACTATATTGAGGAGATTTCTGTCCAGCAGGTGTGTGACACTTCAAATCCAACTTGCCTGCAACTTTGTTGATGGAGAACTTCTTGAGTA